>NW_026778040.1:0-52709 GCF_028023285.1 Balaenoptera ricei
CCAGAACAGGGCCTGAAGCCATCCTGCGCTTTGGCGGCCAGCTCCCTAAAAAGCGAGTTGTAAAATGGAGCTTCAGGGCACTGCAATTCACAAACCTGCAGAGTTATAAATGATAACTCTCGTCCACAAATATATTGAGGGAAGGCAAAGAAGAGGATTTGAAATCAAGGCAGAATTGCAGGAAACAGATTTCAGGAGGTAGATTCGAATCGCCTTTAAAGCACATGAAAAGCGGCAAAACGTTGACAATGATGCCCTTGGCCAAAAAGGGCGTATGCGTTTTTTCCTGAATATATTCAGGAAAAAACGCATACGCCCTTTTTGGCCAACCAAGCAACCTGGAAAGGCAAATCAGCGCTACAAAGAAGACTCGCTTCCCATCGGTCAAAAGGGCCATGCTGAAAAAAGTGTCAAAACCAGAAATGCAGGACAGGCCATGGAGAAATGGGAGCCTTGCTACACTGATGGGCGGGATGTAAATTGCCAACAGCCACTCTGGAGAAGACTACGGTGTGTCCTGAAATATCTAAACAACACAGCTTAGAGAGCATAGGGCACTTCCACTCATGGGGGTATAAATTGGGAAAATGAAAAATCAGCAAGACACAAGCACCCCAAAGTTTAGGGCTGCTCTGTTGACAAGGACCTCCACTTCATTCCACCTTCAATATCCCAGGAAAGAGAAAAATGGATAAAGGAGTTGTGGTCCTTATGTACAATGGAATATCACTCAGCCATGAAATCAATGACATAAGGCTAGTAGGAGCATGATGAGTGGATTTAGGTACGACGATTCTAAGTGAAATAAGTCACACAGAAAAGGACACTTCTCATAAGGTATCACTGATAGAGGGAATGTAAAAACCGTTACACTTGAACTGAATTACAAAACAGAACGGAGTCACACATGCAGAAAACACACTATGGCTGCTTAACGGGAAAGGTGAGGTGGGGTGATACATAAAACAAGGGTTTCAAATTAGCTCAGATACCGTTCCATAAACCCAATATGTAATAGACAAGACCTACTCCTTGCTCAGAGAACTGGACTCAACACGCCCTATTCACCGCACAAGAATATATCTGACTAGTAATAATCTTAAAACCTATGTATTGATATCTCTCTGTTAGTGTGTCAAGTGGGTGTTAAGCGGCATAAACACAGCAATGAAAAGCAGCTAAACCCCATTATAAAAATAAATTACTTTGAAAAACCCATGAAACAAAGACAGTGAAAGAGAGCGAAATTCTTACACAATGCGTTCAGGGGCTGTGATGCAACCTGGATTGACCATATCTAGACCCACAGCTGGATGAGACATAAGGGTGGACACTCTTGGGGCTGAGAGGTTTGGTGAGGTTGGGTGAGCAAACGCAGACCCATTAAAGTAATACTGCGTGGTACCCATCGCATGGGTCCCAAATCTCCAGGTTCAAGGGCATCTTGCTACATCGAAAACATGCATGAGAAACCCAGAAGATGGTACACCGTGTGATGGGGAAAGGTTTCTAAAACGCACCTCATTTCTCATCTCCTTGTGCTCGGGTTCGCTATTCCAGCCACTTTACTAGCAATCTCCCTACTTGGAGCATCAGCACCTTTAACCTCCTGTTCCGTACAGGTTGCAATTTGTCCTGAGGATGAACGGGAAGACTTGGAACCAATGAGAGACTAGCTCTTGGTGTAGGGACAGGCACAGGTCACTCTATTTTCCCATCAGGAAGAAGAATTAACCACAGGCTCAGCCTGCCCCCCGGAACCAGAACAGGGCCTGAAGCCATCCTGCGCTTTGGCGGCCAGCTCCCTAAAAAGCGAGTTGTAAAATGGAGCTTCAGGGCACTGCAATTCACAAACCTGCAGAGTTATAAATGATAACTCTCGTCCACAAATATATTGAGGGAAGGCAAAGAAGAGGATTTGAAATCAAGGCAGAATTGCAGGAAACAGATTTCAGGAGGTAGATTCGAATCGCCTTTAAAGCACATGAAAAGCGGCAAAACGTTGACAATGATGCCCTTGGCCAAAAAGGGCGTATGCGTTTTTTCCTGAATATATTCAGGAAAAAACGCATACGCCCTTTTTGGCCAACCAAGCAACCTGGAAAGGCAAATCAGCGCTACAAAGAAGACTCGCTTCCCATCGGTCAAAAGGGCCATGCTGAAAAAAGTGTCAAAACCAGAAATGCAGGACAGGCCATGGAGAAATGGGAGCCTTGCTACACTGATGGGCGGGATGTAAATTGCCAACAGCCACTCTGGAGAAGTGTACGGTGTGTCCTTAAACATCTAAACAACACAGCTTAGTGAGCATAGGGCACTTCCACTCATGGGGGTATAAATTGGGAAAATTAAAAATCAGCAAGACACAAGCACCCCAAAGTTTAGGGCTGCCCTGTTGACAAGGACCTCCACTTCATTCCACCTTCAATATCCCAGGAAAGAGAAAAATGGATAAAGGAGTTGTGGTCCTTATTTACAATGGAATATCACTCAGCCATGAAATCAATGTCATAAGGCTAGTAGCAGCATGATGAGTGGATTTAGGTACGACGATTCTAAGTGAAATAAGTCACACAGAAAAGGACACTTCTCATAAGGTATCACTGATAGAGGGAATGTAAAAACCGTTACACTTGAACTGAATTACAAAACAGAACGGAGTCACACATGCAGAAAACACACTATGGCTGCTTAACGGGAAAGGTGAGGTGGGGTGATACATAAAACAAGGGTTTCAAATTAGCTCAGATACCGTTCCATAAACCCAATATGTAATAGACAAGACCTACTCCTTGCTCAGAGAACTGGACTCAACACGCCCTATTCACCGCACAAGAATATATCTGACTAGTAATAATCTTAAAACCTATGTATTGATATCTCTCTGTTAGTGTGTCAAGTGGGTGTAAAGCAGCATAAACACAGCAGTGAAAAGCAGCTAAACCCCATTATAAAAATAAATTACTTTGAAAAACCCATGAAACAAAGACAGTGAAAGAGAGCGAAATTATTACACAATGCGTTCAGGGGCTGTGATGCAACCTGGATTGACCATATCTAGACCCACAGCTGGATGAGACATAAGGGTGGACACTCTTGGGGCTGAGAGGTTTGGTGAGGTTGGGTGAGCAAACGCAGACCCTTTAAAGTAATACTGCGTGGTACCCATCGCATGGGTCCCAAATCTCCAGGTTCAAGGGCATCTTCCTACATCGAAAACATGCATGAGAAACCTTGAAGATGGTACACCGTGTGATGGGGAAAGGTTTCTAAAACGCACCTCATTTCTCATCTCCTTGTGCTCGGGTTCGCCATTCCAGCCACTTTACTAGCAATCTCCCTACTTGGAGCATCAGCACCTTTAACCTCCTGTTCCGTACAGGTTGCAATTTGTCCTGAGGATGAACGGGAAGACATGGAACCAATGAGAGACTAGCTCTTGGTGTTGGGACATGCAGAGGTCACTCTATTTTCCCATCAGGAAGAAGAATTAACCACAGGCTCATCCTGCCCCCCGGAACCAGAACAGGGCCTGAAGCCACCCTGCGGTTTGCGGCCATCTCCCAAAAAGGCGAGTTGTAAAATGGAGGTTCAGGGCACTGCAATTCACAAACCTGCAGAGTTATAAATGATAACTCTCGTCCACAAATATATTGAGGGAAGGCAAAGAAGAGGATTTGAAATCAAGGCAGAATTGCAGGAAACAAATTTCAGGAGGTAGATTCGAATCGCCTTTAAAGCACATGAAAAGCGGCAAAACGTTGACAATGATGCCCTTGGCCAAAAAGGGCGTATGCGTTTTTTCCTGAATATATTCAAGAAAAAACGCATACGCCCTTTTTGGCCAACCAAGCAACCTGGAAAGGCAAATCAGCGCTACAAAGAAGTCTCGCTTCCAATCGGTTAAAAGGGCCATGCTGAAAAAAGTGTCAAAACCAGAAATGCAGGACAGGCCATGGAGAAATGGGAGCCTTGCTACACTGATGGGCGGGATGTAAATTGCCAACAGCCACTCTGGAGAAGACTACGGTGTGTCCTGAAATATCTAAACAACACAGCTTAGAGAGCATAGGGCACTTCCACTCATGGGGGTATAAATTGGGAAAATGAAAAATCAGCAAGACACAAGCACCCCAAAGTTTAGGGCTGCTCTGTTGACAAGGACCTCCACTTCATTCCACCTTCAATATCCCAGGAAAGAGAAAAATGGATAAAGGAGTTGTGGTCCTTATGTACAATGGAATATCACTCAGCCATGAAATCAATGACATAAGGCTAGTAGGAGCATGATGAGTGGATTTAGGTACGACGATTCTAAGTGAAATAAGTCACACAGAAAAGGACACTTCTCATAAGGTATCACTGATAGAGGGAATGTAAAAACCGTTACACTTGAACTGAATTACAAAACAGAACGGAGTCACACATGCAGAAAACACACTATGGCTGCTTAACGGGAAAGGTGAGGTGGGGTGATACATAAAACAAGGGTTTCAAATTAGCTCAGATACCGTTCCATAAACCCAATATGTAATAGACAAGACCTACTCCTTGCTCAGAGAACTGGACTCAACACGCCCTATTCACCGCACAAGAATATATCTGACTAGTAATAATCTTAAAACCTATGTATTGATATCTCTCTGTTAGTGTGTCAAGTGGGTGTTAAGAGGCATAAACACAGCAATGAAAAGCAGCTAAACCCCATTATAAAAATAAATTACTTTGAAAAACCCATGAAACAAAGACAGTGAAAGAGAGCGAAATTCTTACACAATGCGTTCAGGGGCTGTGATGCAACCTGGATTGACCATATCTAGACCCACAGCTGGATGAGACATAAGGGTGGACACTCTTGGGGCTGAGAGGTTTGGTGAGGTTGGGTGAGCAAACGCAGACCCATTAAAGTAATACTGCGTGGTACCCATCGCATGGGTCCCAAATCTCCAGGTTCAAGGGCATCTTGCTACATCGAAAACATGCATGAGAAACCCAGAAGATGGTACACCGTGTGATGGGGAAAGGTTTCTAAAACGCACCTCATTTCTCATCTCCTTGTGCTCGGGTTCGCTATTCCAGCCACTTTACTAGCAATCTCCCTACTTGGAGCATCAGCACCTTTAACCTCCTGTTCCGTACAGGTTGCAATTTGTCCTGAGGATGAACGGGAAGACTTGGAACCAATGAGAGACCAGCTCCTGGTGTAGGGACAGGCACAGGTCACTCTATTTTCCCATCAGGAAGAAGAATTAACCACAGGCTCAGCCTGCCCCCCGGAACCAAAACAGGGCCTGAAGCCATCCTGCGCTTTTGCGGCCAGCTCCCTAAAAAGCGAGTTGTAAAATGGAGCTTCAGGGCACTGAAATTCACAAACCTGCAGAGTTATAAATGATAACTCTCGTCCACAAATATATTGAGGGAAGGCAAAGAAGAGGATTTGAAATCAAGGCAGAATTGCAGGAAACAGATTTCAGGAGGTAGATTCGAATCGCCTTTAAAGCACATGAAAAGCGGCAAAACGTTGACAATGATGCCCTTGGCCAAAAAGGGCGTATGCGTTTTTTCCTGAATATATTCAGGAAAAAACGCATACGCCCTTTTTGGCCAACCAAGCAACCTGGAAAGGCAAATCAGCGCTACAAAGAAGTCTCGCTTCCCATCGGTTAAAAGGGCCATGCTGAAAAAAGTGTCAAAACCAGAAATACAGGAAAGGCCATGGAGAAATGGGAGCCGTGCTACACTGATGGGTGTGATGTAAATTGCCAACAGCCACTCTGGAGAAGTGTACGGTGAGTCCTGAAACGTCTAAAAAGCAAAGCTTAGAGAGCATAGGGCACTTCCACTCATGGGGGTATACATTGGGAAAATTAAAAATCAGCAAGACACAAGCACCCCAAAGTTTAGGGCTGCTCTCTTGACAAGGACCTCCACTTCATTCCACCTTCAATATCCCAGGAAAGAGAAAAATGGATAAAGAAGTTGTGGTCCTTATATACAATGGAATATCACTCAGCCATGAAATCAATGTCATAAGGCTACTAGCAGCATGATGAGTGGATTTAGGTATGACGATTCTAAGTGAAATAAGTCACACAGAAAAGGACACTTCTCATAATGTATCACTTATAGAGGGAATGTAAAAACCGTTACACTTGAACTGAATTACAAAACAGAACAGAGTCACACATGCAGAAAACACACTATGGCTGCTTAACGGGAAAGGTGAGGTGGGGTGATACATAAAACAAGGGTTTCAAATTAGCTCAGATACCGTTCCATAAACCCAATATGTAATAGACAAGACCTACTCCTTGCTCAGAGAACTGGACTCAACACGCCCTATTCACCGCACAAGAATATATCTGACTAGTAATAATCTTAAAACCTATGTATTGATATCTCTCTGTTAGTGGGTCAAGTGGGTGTAAAGTGGCATAAACACAGCAGTGAAAAGCAGCTAAACCCCATTATAAAAATAAATTACTTCGAAAAACCCATGAAACAAAGACAGTGAAAGAGAGCGAAATTCTTACACAATGGGTTCAGGGGCTGTGATGCAAACTGGATTGACCATATCTAGACCCACAGCTGGATGAGACATAAGGGTGGACACTCTTGTGGCTGAGAGGTTTGGTGAGGTTGGGTGAGCAAACGCAGACCCTTTAAAGTAATACTGCGTGGTACCCATCGCATAGGTCCCAAATTTCCAGGTTCAAGGGCATCTTGCTACATCGAAAACATGCATGAGAAACCCAGAAGATGGTACACCGTGTGATGGGGAAAGGTTTCTAAAACGCACCTCATTTCTCATCTCCTTGTGCTCGGGTTCGCCATTCCAGCCACTTTACTAGCAATCTCCCTACTTGGAGCATCAGCACCTTTAACCTCCTGTTCCGTACAGGTTGCAATTTGTCCTGAGGATGAACGGGAAGACTTGGAACCAATGAGAGACTAGCTCTTGGTGTAGGGACAGGCACAGGTCACTCTATTTTCCCATCAGGAAGAAGAATTAACCACAGGCTCAGCCTGCCCCCCGGAACCAGAACAGGGCCTGAAGCCATCCTGCGCTTTGGCGGCCAGCTCCCTAAAAAGCGAGTTGTAAAATGGAGCTTCAGGGCACTGCAATTCACAAACCTGCAGAGTTATAAATGATAACTCTCGTCCACAAATATATTGAGGGAAGGCAAAGAAGAGGATTTGAAATCAAGGCAGAATTGCAGGAAACAGATTTCAGGAGGTAGATTCGAATCGCCTTTAAAGCACATGAAAAGCGGCAAAACGTTGACAATGATGCCCTTGGCCAAAAAGGGCGTATGCGTTTTTTCCTGAATATATTCAGGAAAAAACGCATACGCCCTTTTTGGCCAACCAAGCAACCTGGAAAGGCAAATCAGCGCTACAAAGAAGACTCGCTTCCCATCGGTCAAAAGGGCCATGCTGAAAAAAGTGTCAAAACCAGAAATGCAGGACAGGCCATGGAGAAATGGGAGCCTTGCTACACTGATGGGCGGGATGTAAATTGCCAACAGCCACTCTGGAGAAGACTACGGTGTGTCCTGAAATATCTAAAAAACACAGCTTAGAGAGCATAGGGCACTTCCACTCATGGGGGTATAAATTGGGAAAATGAAAAATCAGCAAGACACAAGCTCCCCAAAGATTAGGGCTGCTCTGCTGACAAGGACCTCCACTTCATTCCACCTTCAATATCCCAGGAAAGAGAAAAATGGATAAAGAAGTTGTGGTCCTTATGTACAATGGAATATCACTCAGCCATGAAATCAATGTCATAAGGCTAGTAGCAGCATGATGAGTGGATTTAGGTACGACGATTCTAAGTGAAATAAGTCACACAGAAAAGGACACTTCTCATAAGGTATCACTGATAGAGGGAATGTAAAAACCGTTACACTTGAACTGAATTACAAAACAGAACGGAGTCACACATGCAGAAAACACACTATGGCTGCTTAACGGGAAAGGTGAGGTGGGGTGATACATAAAACAAGGGTTTCAAATTAGCTCAGATACCGTTCCATAAACCCAATATGTAATAGAAAAGATCTACTCCTTGCTCAGAGAACTGGACTCAACACGCCCTATTCACCGCACAAGAATATATCTGACTAGTAATAATTTTAAAACCTATGTATTGATATCTCTCTGTTAGTGTGTCAATTGGGTGTAAAGCGGCATAAACACAGCAGTGAAAAGCAGCTAAACCCCACTATAAAAATAAATTACTTTGAAAAACCCATGAAACAAAGACAGTGAAAGAGAGCGAAATTCTTACACAATGCATTCAGGGGCTGTGATGCAACCTGGATTGACCATATCTAGACCCACAGCTGGATGAGACATAAGGGTGGACACTCTTGGGGCTGAGAGGTTTGGTGAGTTTGGGTGAGCAAACGCAGACCCTTTAAAGTAATACTGCGTGGTACCCATCGCATGGGTCCCAAATCTCCAGGTTCAAGGGCATCTTCCTACATCGAAAACATGCATGAGAAACCCTGAAGATGGTCCACCGTGTGATGGGGAAAGGTTTCTAAAACGCACCTCATTTCTCATCTCCTTGTGCTCGGGTTCGCCATTCCAGCCACTTTACTAGCAATCTCCCTACTTGGAGCATCAGCACCTTTAACCTCCTGTTCCGTACAGGTTGCAATTTGTCCTGAGGATGAACGGGAAGACATGGAACCAATGAGAGACTAGCTCTTGGTGTTGGGACATGCAGAGGTCACTCTATTTTCCCATCAGGAAGAAGAATTAACCACAGGCTCATCCTGCCCCCCGGAACCAGAACAGGGCCTGAAGCCACCCTGCGGTTTGCGGCCATCTCCCAAAAAGACGAGTTGTAAAATGGAGGTTCAGGGCACTGCAATTCACAAACCTGCAGAGTTATAAATGATAACTCTCGTCCACAAATATATTGAGGGAAGGCAAAGAAGAGGATTTGAAATCAAGGCAGAATTGCAGGAAACAAATTTCAGGAGGTAGATTCGAATCGCCTTTAAAGCACATGAAAAGCGGCAAAACGTTGACAATGATGCCCTTGGCCAAAAAGGGCGTATGCGTTTTTTCCTGAATATATTCAGGAAAAAACGCATACGCCCTTTTTGGCCAACCAAGCAACCTGGAAAGGCAAATCAGCGCTACAAAGAAGTCTCGCTTCCAATCGGTTAAAAGGGCCATGCTGAAAAAAGTGTCAAAACCAGAAATGCAGGACAGGCCATGGAGAAATGGGAGCCTTGCTACACTGATGGGCGGGATGTAAATTGCCAACAGCCACTCTGGAGAAGAGTACGGTGTGTCCTGAAACATCTAAAAAACACAGCTTAGAGAGCATAGGGCACTTCCACTCATGGGGGTATACATTGGGAAAATTAAAAATCAGCAAGACACAAGCACCCGAAAGTTTAGGGCTGCTCTGTTGACAAGGACCTCCACTTCATTCCACCTTCAATATCCCAGGAAAGAGAAAAATGGATAAAGGAGTTGTGGTCCTTATGTACAATGGAATATCACTCAGCCATGAAATCAATGTCATAAGGCTAGTAGCAGCATGATAAGTGGATTTAGGTACGACGATTCTAAGTGAAATAAGTCACACAGAAAAGGACACTTCTCATAAGGTATCACTGATAGAGGGAATGTAAAAACCGTTACACTTGAACTGAATTACAAAACAGAACGGAGTCACACATGCAGAAAACACACTATGGCTGCTTAACGGGAAAGGTGAGGTGGGGTGATACATAAAACAAGGGTTTCAAATTAGCTCAGATACCGTTCCATAAACCCAATATGTAATAGACAAGATCTACTCCTTGCTCAGAGAACTGGACTCAACACGCCCTATTCACCGCACAAGAATATATGTGACTAGTAATAATCTTAAAACCTATGTATTGATATCTCTCTGTTAGTGTGTCAATTGGGTGTAAAGCGGCATAAACACAGCAGTGAAAAGCAGCTAAACCCCAGTATAAAAATAAATTACTTTGAAAAACCCATGAAACAAAGACAGTGAAAGAGAGCGAAATTCTTACACAATGCATTCAGGGGCTGTGATGCAACCTGGATTGACCATATCTAGACCCACAGCTGGATGAGACATAAGGGTGGACACTCTTGGGGCTGAGAGGTTTGGTGAGGTTGGGTGAGCAAACGCAGACCCTTTAAAGTAATACTGCGTGGTACCCATCGCATGGGTCCCAAATCTCCAGGTTCAAGGGCATCTTCCTACATCGAAAACATGCATGAGAAACCCTGAAGATGGTACACCGTGTGATGGGGAAAGGTTTCTAAAACGCACCTCATTTCTCATCTCCTTGTGCTCGGGTTCGCCATTCCAGCCACTTTACTAGCAATCTCCCTACTTGGAGCATCAGCACCTTTAACCTCCTGTTCCGTACAGGTTGCAATTTGTCCTGAGGATGAACGGGAAGACATGGAACCAATGAGAGACTAGCTCTTGGTGTTGGGACATGCAGAGGTCACTCTATTTTCCCATCAGGAAGAAGAATTAACCACAGGCTCATCCTGCCCCCCGGAACCAGAACAGGGCCTGAAGCCACCCTGCGGTTTGCGGCCATCTCCCAAAAAGACGAGTTGTAAAATGGAGGTTCAGGGCACTGCAATTCACAAACCTGCAGAGTTATAAATGATAACTCTCGTCCACAAATATATTGAGGGAAGGCAAAGAAGAGGATTTGAAATCAAGGCAGAATTGCAGGAAACAAATTTCAGGAGGTAGATTCGAATCGCCTTTAAAGCACATGAAAAGCGGCAAAACGTTGACAATGATGCCCTTGGCCAAAAAGGGCGTATGCGTTTTTTCCTGAATATATTCAGGAAAAAACGCATACGCCCTTTTTGGCCAACCAAGCAACCTGGAAAGGCAAATCAGCGCTACAAAGAAGTCTCGCTTCCAATCGGTTAAAAGGGCCATGCTGAAAAAAGTGTCAAAACCAGAAATGCAGGACAGGCCATGGAGAAATGGGAGCCTTGCTACACTGATGGGCGGGATGTAAATTGCCAACAGCCACTCTGGAGAAGAGTACGGTGTGTCCTGAAACATCTAAAAAACACAGCTTAGAGAGCATAGGGCACTTCCACTCATGGGGGTATACATTGGGAAAATTAAAAATCAGCAAGACACAAGCACCCGAAAGTTTAGGGCTGCTCTGTTGACAAGGACCTCCACTTCATTCCACCTTCAATATCCCAGGAAAGAGAAAAATGGATAAAGGAGTTGTGGTCCTTATGTACAATGGAATATCACTCAGCCATGAAATCAATGTCATAAGGCTAGTAGCAGCATGATAAGTGGATTTAGGTACGACGATTCTAAGTGAAATAAGTCACACAGAAAAGGACACTTCTCATAAGGTATCACTGATAGAGGGAATGTAAAAACCGTTACACTTGAACTGAATTACAAAACAGAACGGAGTCACACATGCAGAAAACACACTATGGCTGCTTAACGGGAAAGGTGAGGTGGGGTGATACATAAAACAAGGGTTTCAAATTAGCTCAGATACCGTTCCATAAACCCAATATGTAATAGACAAGACCTACTCCTTGCTCAGAGAACTGGACTCAACACGCCCTATTCACCGCACAAGAATATATGTGACTAGTAATAATCTTAAAACCTATGTATTGATATCTCTCTGTTAGTGTGTCAATTGGGTGTAAAGCGGCATAAACACAGCAGTGAAAAGCAGCTAAACCCCAGTATAAAAATAAATTACTTTGAAAAACCCATGAAACAAAGACAGTGAAAGAGAGCGAAATTCTTACACAATGCATTCAGGGGCTGTGATGCAACCTGGATTGACCATATCTAGACCCACCGCTGGATGAAACATAAGGGTGGACACTCTTGGGGCTGAGAGGTTTGGTGAGGTTGGGTGAGCAAACGCAGACCCTTTAAAGTAATACTGCGTGGTACCCATCGCATGGGTCCCAAATCTCCAGGTTCAAGGGCATCTTCCTACATCGAAAACATGCATGAGAAACCCTGAAGATGGTACACCGTGTGATGGGGAAAGGTTTCTAAAACGCACCTCATTTCTCATCTCCTTGTGCTCGGGTTCGCCATTCCAGCCACTTTACTAGCAATCTCCCTACTTGGAGCATCAGCACCTTTAACCTCCTGTTCCGTACAGGTTGCAATTTGTCCTGAGGATGAACGGGAAGACTTGGAACCAATGAGAGACTAGCTCTTGGTGTAGGGACAGGCACAGGTCACTCTATTTTCCCATCAGGAAGAAGAATTAACCACAGGCTCAGCCTGCCCCCCGGAACCAGAACAGGGCCTGAAGCCATCCTGCGCTTTGGCGGCCAGCTCCCTAAAAAGCGAGTTGTAAAATGGAGCTTCAGGGCACTGCAATTCACAAACCTGCAGAGTTATAAATGATAACTCTCGTCCACAAATATATTGAGGGAAGGCAAAGAAGAGGATTTGAAATCAAGGCAGAATTGCAGGAAACAAATTTCAGGAGGTAGATTCGAATCGCCTTTAAAGCACATGAAAAGCGGCAAAACGTTGACAATGATGCCCTTGGCCAAAAAGGGCGTATGCGTTTTTTCCTGAATATATTCAGGAAAAAACGCATACGCCCTTTTTGGCCAACCAAGCAACCTGGAAAGGCAAATCAGCGCTACAAAGAAGACTCGCTTCCCATCGGTTAAAAGGGCCATGCTGAAAAAAGTGTCAAAACCAGAAATGCAGGACAGGCCATGGAGAAATGGGAGCCTTGCTACACTGATGGGCGGGATGTAAATTGCCAACAGCCACTCTGGAGAAGACTACGGTGTGTCCTGATATATCTAAAAAACACAGCTTAGAGAGCATAGGGCACTTCCACTCATGGGGGTATACATTGGGAAAATTAAAAATCAGCAAGACACAAGCACCCGAAAGTTTAGGGCTGCTCTCTTGACAAGGACCTCCACTTCATTCCACCTTCAATATCCCAGGAAAGAGAAAAATGGATAAAGGAGTTGTGGTCCTTATGTACAATGGAATATCACTCAGCCATGAAATCAATGTCATAAGGCTAGTAGCAGCATGATGAGTGGATTTAGGTACGACGATTCTAAGTGAAATAAGTCACACAGAAAAGGACACTTCTCATAAGGTATCACTGATAGAGGGAATGTAAAAACCGTTACACTTGAACTGAATTAAAAAACAGAACGGAGTCACACAGGCAGAAAACACACTATGGCTTCTTAACGGGAAAGGTGAGGTGGGGTGATACATAAAACAAGGGTTTCAAATTAGCTCAGATACAGTTCCATAAAACCAATATGTAATAGACAAGACCTACTCCTTGCTCAGAGAACTGAACTCAACACGCCCTATTCACCGCACAAGAATATATCTGACTAGTAATAATCTTAAAACCTATGTATTGATATCTCTCTGTTAGTGTGTCAAGTGGGTGTAAAGTGGCATAAACACAGCAGTGAAAAGCAGCTAAACCCCATTATAAAAATAAATTACTTCGAAAAACCCATGAAACAAAGACAGTGAAAGAGAGCGAAATTCTTACACAATGCGTTCAGGGGCTGTGATGCAACCTGGATTGACCATATCTAGACCCACAGCTGGATGAGACATAAGGGTGGACACTCTTGTGGCTGAGAGGTTTGGTGAGGTTGGGTGAGCAAACGCAGACCCTTTAAAGTAATACTGCGTGGTACCCATCGCATGGGTCCCAAATCTCCAGGTTCAAGGGCATCTTGCTACATCGAAAACATGCATGAGAAACCCAGAAGATGGTACACCGTGTGATGGGGAAAGGTTTCTAAAACGCACCTCATTTCTCATCTCCTTGTGCTCGGGTTCGCCATTCCAGCCACTTTACTAGCAATCTCCCTACTTGGAGCATCAGCACCTTTAACCTCCTGTTCCGTACAGGTTGCAATTTGTCCTGAGGATGAACGGGAAGACTTGGAACCAATGAGAGACTAGCTCTTGGTGTAGGGACAGGCACAGGTCACTCTATTTTCCCATCAGGAAGAAGAATTAACCACAGGCTCAGCCTGCCCCCCGGAACCAGAACAGGGCCTGAAGCCATCCTGCGCTTTGGCGGCCAGCTCCCTAAAAATCGAGTTGTAAAATGGAGCTTCAGGGCACTGCAATTCACAAACCTGCAGAGTTATAAATGATAACTCTCGTCCACAAATATATTGAGGGAAGGCAAAGAAGAGGATTTGAAATCAAGGCAGAATTGCAGGAAACAGATTTCAGGAGGTAGATTCGAATCGCCTTTAAAGCACATGAAAAGCGGCAAAACGTTGACAATGATGCCCTTGGCCAAAAAGGGCGTATGCGTTTTTTCCTGAATATATTCAGGAAAAAACGCATACGCCCTTTTTGGCCAACCAAGCAACCTGGAAAGGCAAATCAGCGCTACAAAGAAGACTCGCTTCCCATCGGTCAAAAGGGCCATGCTGAAAAAAGTGTCAAAACCAGAAATGCAGGACAGGCCATGGAGAAATGGGAGCCTTGCTACACTGATGGGCGGGATGTAAATTGCCAACAGCCACTCTGGAGAAGACTACGGTGTGTCCTGAAATATCTAAAAAACACAGCTTAGAGAGCATAGGGCACTTCCACTCATGGGGGTATAAATTGGGAAAATGAAAAATCAGCAAGACACAAGCTCCCCAAAGATTAGGGCTGCTCTGCTGACAAGGACCTCCACTTCATTCCACCTTCAATATCCCAGGAAAGAGAAAAATGGATAAAGAAGTTGTGGTCCTTATGTACAATGGAATATCACTCAGCCATGAAATCAATGTCATAAGGCTAGTAGCAGCATGATGAGTGGATTTAGGTACGACGATTCTAAGTGAAATAAGTCACACAGAAAAGGACACTTCTCATAAGGTATCACTGATAGAGGGAATGTAAAAACCGTTACACTTGAACTGAATTACAAAACAGAACGGAGTCACACATGCAGAAAACACACTATGGCTGCTTAACGGGAAAGGTGAGGTGGGGTGATACATAAAACAAGGGTTTCAAATTAGCTCAGATACCGTTCCATAAACCCAATATGTAATAGAAAAGATCTACTCCTTGCTCAGAGAACTGGACTCAACACGCCCTATTCACCGCACAAGAATATATCTGACTAGTAATAATTTTAAAACCTATGTATTGATATCTCTCTGTTAGTGTGTCAATTGGGTGTAAAGCGGCATAAACACAGCAGTGAAAAGCAGCTAAACCCCACTATAAAAATAAATTACTTTGAAAAACCCATGAAACAAAGACAGTGAAAGAGAGCGAAATTCTTACACAATGCATTCAGGGGCTGTGATGCAACCTGGATTGACCATATCTAGACCCACAGCTGGATGAGACATAAGGGTGGACACTCTTGGGGCTGAGAGGTTTGGTGAGTTTGGGTGAGCAAACGCAGACCCTTTAAAGTAATACTGCGTGGTACCCATCGCATGGGTCCCAAATCTCCAGGTTCAAGGGCATCTTCCTACATCGAAAACATGCATGAGAAACCCTGAAGATGGTCCACCGTGTGATGGGGAAAGGTTTCTAAAACGCACCTCATTTCTCATCTCCTTGTGCTCGGGTTCGCCATTCCAGCCACTTTACTAGCAATCTCCCTACTTGGAGCATCAGCACCTTTAACCTCCTGTTCCGTACAGGTTGCAATTTGTCCTGAGGATGAACGGGAAGACATGGAACCAATGAGAGACTAGCTCTTGGTGTTGGGACATGCAGAGGTCACTCTATTTTCCCATCAGGAAGAAGAATTAACCACAGGCTCATCCTGCCCCCCGGAACCAGAACAGGGCCTGAAGCCACCCTGCGGTTTGCGGCCATCTCCCAAAAAGACGAGTTGTAAAATGGAGGTTCAGGGCACTGCAATTCACAAACCTGCAGAGTTATAAATGATAACTCTCGTCCACAAATATATTGAGGGAAGGCAAAGAAGAGGATTTGAAATCAAGGCAGAATTGCAGGAAACAAATTTCAGGAGGTAGATTCGAATCGCCTTTAAAGCACATGAAAAGCGGCAAAACGTTGACAATGATGCCCTTGGCCAAAAAGGGCGTATGCGTTTTTTCCTGAATATATTCAGGAAAAAACGCATACGCCCTTTTTGGCCAACCAAGCAACCTGGAAAGGCAAATCAGCGCTACAAAGAAGTCTCGCTTCCAATCGGTTAAAAGGGCCATGCTGAAAAAAGTGTCAAAACCAGAAATGCAGGACAGGCCATGGAGAAATGGGAGCCTTGCTACACTGATGGGCGGGATGTAAATTGCCAACAGCCACTCTGGAGAAGAGTACGGTGTGTCCTGAAACATCTAAAAAACACAGCTTAGAGAGCATAGGGCACTTCCACTCATGGGGGTATACATTGGGAAAATTAAAAATCAGCAAGACACAAGCACCCGAAAGTTTAGGGCTGCTCTGTTGACAAGGACCTCCACTTCATTCCACCTTCAATATCCCAGGAAAGAGAAAAATGGATAAAGGAGTTGTGGTCCTTATGTACAATGGAATATCACTCAGCCATGAAATCAATGTCATAAGGCTAGTAGCAGCATGATAAGTGGATTTAGGTACGACGATTCTAAGTGAAATAAGTCACACAGAAAAGGACACTTCTCATAAGGTATCACTGATAGAGGGAATGTAAAAACCGTTACACTTGAACTGAATTACAAAACAGAACGGAGTCACACATGCAGAAAACACACTATGGCTGCTTAACGGGAAAGGTGAGGTGGGGTGATACATAAAACAAGGGTTTCAAATTAGCTCAGATACCGTTCCATAAACCCAATATGTAATAGACAAGATCTACTCCTTGCTCAGAGAACTGGACTCAACACGCCCTATTCACCGCACAAGAATATATGTGACTAGTAATAATCTTAAAACCTATGTATTGATATCTCTCTGTTAGTGAGTCAATTGGGTGTAAAGCGGCATAAACACAGCAGTGAAAAGCAGCTAAACCCCAGTATAAAAATAAATTACTTTGAAAAACCCATGAAACAAAGACAGTGAAAGAGAGCGAAATTCTTACACAATGCATTCAGGGGCTGTGATGCAACCTGGATTGACCATATCTAGACCCACAGCTGGATGAGACATAAGGGTGGACACTCTTGGGGCTGAGAGGTTTGGTGAGGTTGGGTGAGCAAACGCAGACCCTTTAAAGTAATACTGCGTGGTACCCATCGCATGGGTCCCAAATCTCCAGGTTCAAGGGCATCTTCCTACATCGAAAACATGCATGAGAAACCCTGAAGATGGTACACCGTGTGATGGGGAAAGGTTTCTAAAACGCACCTCATTTCTCATCTCCTTGTGCTCGGGTTCGCCATTCCAGCCACTTTACTAGCAATCTCCCTACTTGGAGCATCAGCACCTTTAACCTCCTGTTCCGTACAGGTTGCAATTTGTCCTGAGGATGAACGGGAAGACATGGAACCAATGAGAGACTAGCTCTTGGTGTTGGGACATGCAGAGGTCACTCTATTTTCCCATCAGGAAGAAGAATTAACCACAGGCTCATCCTGCCCCCCGGAACCAGAACAGGGCCTGAAGCCACCCTGCGGTTTGCGGCCATCTCCCAAAAAGACGAGTTGTAAAATGGAGGTTCAGGGCACTGCAATTCACAAACCTGCAGAGTTATAAATGATAACTCTCGTCCACAAATATATTGAGGGAAGGCAAAGAAGAGGATTTGAAATCAAGGCAGAATTGCAGGAAACAAATTTCAGGAGGTAGATTCGAATCGCCTTTAAAGCACATGAAAAGCGGCAAAACGTTGACAATGATGCCCTTGGCCAAAAAGGGCGTATGCGTTTTTTCCTGAATATATTCAGGAAAAAACGCATACGCCCTTTTTGGCCAACCAAGCAACCTGGAAAGGCAAATCAGCGCTACAAAGAAGTCTCGCTTCCAATCGGTTAAAAGGGCCATGCTGAAAAAAGTGTCAAAACCAGAAATGCAGGACAGGCCATGGAGAAATGGGAGCCTTGCTACACTGATGGGCGGGATGTAAATTGCCAACAGCCACTCTGGAGAAGAGTACGGTGTGTCCTGAAACATCTAAAAAACACAGCTTAGAGAGCATAGGGCACTTCCACTCATGGGGGTATACATTGGGAAAATTAAAAATCAGCAAGACACAAGCACCCGAAAGTTTAGGGCTGCTCTGTTGACAAGGACCTCCACTTCATTCCACCTTCAATATCCCAGGAAAGAGAAAAATGGATAAAGGAGTTGTGGTCCTTATGTACAATGGAATATCACTCAGCCATGAAATCAATGTCATAAGGCTAGTAGCAGCATGATAAGTGGATTTAGGTACGACGATTCTAAGTGAAATAAGTCACACAGAAAAGGACACTTCTCATAAGGTATCACTGATAGAGGGAATGTAAAAACCGTTACACTTGAACTGAATTACAAAACAGAACGGAGTCACACATGCAGAAAACACACTATGGCTGCTTAACGGGAAAGGTGAGGTGGGGTGATACATAAAACAAGGGTTTCAAATTAGCTCAGATACCGTTCCATAAACCCAATATGTAATAGACAAGACCTACTCCTTGCTCAGAGAACTGGACTCAACACGCCCTATTCACCGCACAAGAATATATGTGACTAGTAATAATCTTAAAACCTATGTATTGATATCTCTCTGTTAGTGTGTCAATTGGGTGTAAAGCGGCATAAACACAGCAGTGAAAAGCAGCTAAACCCCAGTATAAAAATAAATTACTTTGAAAAACCCATGAAACAAAGACAGTGAAAGAGAGCGAAATTCTTACACAATGCATTCAGGGGCTGTGATGCAACCTGGATTGACCATATCTAGACCCACAGCTGGATGAAACATAAGGGTGGACACTCTTGGGGCTGAGAGGTTTGGTGAGGTTGGGTGAGCAAACGCAGACCCTTTAAAGTAATACTGCGTGGTACCCATCGCATGGGTCCCAAATCTCCAGGTTCAAGGGCATCTTCCTACATCGAAAACATGCATGAGAAACCCTGAAGATGGTACACCGTGTGATGGGGAAAGGTTTCTAAAACGCACCTCATTTCTCATCTCCTTGTGCTCGGGTTCGCCATTCCAGCCACTTTACTAGCAATCTCCCTACTTGGAGCATCAGCACCTTTAACCTCCTGTTCCGTACAGGTTGCAATTTGTCCTGAGGATGAACGGGAAGACTTGGAACCAATGAGAGACTAGCTCTTGGTGTAGGGACAGGCACAGGTCACTCTATTTTCCCATCAGGAAGAAGAATTAACCACAGGCTCAGCCTGCCCCCCGGAACCAGAACAGGGCCTGAAGCCATCCTGCGCTTTGGCGGCCAGCTCCCTAAAAAGCGAGTTGTAAAATGGAGCTTCAGGGCACTGCAATTCACAAACCTGCAGAGTTATAAATGATAACTCTCGTCCACAAATATATTGAGGGAAGGCAAAGAAGAGGATTTGAAATCAAGGCAGAATTGCAGGAAACAAATTTCAGGAGGTAGATTCGAATCGCCTTTAAAGCACATGAAAAGCGGCAAAACGTTGACAATGATGCCCTTGGCCAAAAAGGGCGTATGCGTTTTTTCCTGAATATATTCAGGAAAAAACGCATACGCCCTTTTTGGCCAACCAAGCAACCTGGAAAGGCAAATCAGCGCTACAAAGAAGACTCGCTTCCCATCGGTTAAAAGGGCCATGCTGAAAAAAGTGTCAAAACCAGAAATGCAGGACAGGCCATGGAGAAATGGGAGCCTTGCTACACTGATGGGCGGGATGTAAATTGCCAACAGCCACTCTGGAGAAGACTACGGTGTGTCCTGATATATCTAAAAAACACAGCTTAGAGAGCATAGGGCACTTCCACTCATGGGGGTATACATTGGGAAAATTAAAAATCAGCAAGACACAAGCACCCGAAAGTTTAGGGCTGCTCTCTTGACAAGGACCTCCACTTCATTCCACCTTCAATATCCCAGGAAAGAGAAAAATGGATAAAGGAGTTGTGGTCCTTATGTACAATGGAATATCACTCAGCCATGAAATCAATGTCATAAGGCTAGTAGCAGCATGATGAGTGGATTTAGGTACGACGATTCTAAGTGAAATAAGTCACACAGAAAAGGACACTTCTCATAAGGTATCACTGATAGAGGGAATGTAAAAACCGTTACACTTGAACTGAATTAAAAAACAGAACGGAGTCACACAGGCAGAAAACACACTATGGCTTCTTAACGGGAAAGGTGAGGTGGGGTGATACATAAAACAAGGGTTTCAAATTAGCTCAGATACAGTTCCATAAAACCAATATGTAATAGACAAGACCTACTCCTTGCTCAGAGAACTGAACTCAACACGCCCTATTCACCGCACAAGAATATATCTGACTAGTAATAATCTTAAAACCTATGTATTGATATCTCTCTGTTAGTGTGTCAAGTGGGTGTAAAGTGGCATAAACACAGCAGTTAAAAGCAGCTAAACCCCATTATAAAAATAAATTACTTCGAAAAACCCATGAAACAAAGACAGTGAAAGAGAGCGAAATTCTTACACAATGCGTTCAGGGGCTGTGATGCAACCTGGATTGACCATATCTAGACCCACAGCTGGATGAGACATAAGGGTGGACACTCTTGTGGCTGAGAGGTTTGGTGAGGTTGGGTGAGCAAACGCAGACCCTTTAAAGTAATACTGCGTGGTACCCATCGCATGGGTCCCAAATCTCCAGGTTCAAGGGCATCTTGCTACATCGAAAACATGCATGAGAAACCCAGAAGATGGTACACCGTGTGATGGGGAAAGGTTTCTAAAACGCACCTCATTTCTCATCTCCTTGTGCTCGGGTTCGCCATTCCAGCCACTTTACTAGCAATCTCCCTACTTGGAGCATCAGCACCTTTAACCTCCTGTTCCGTACAGGTTGCAATTTGTCCTGAGGATGAACGGGAAGACTTGGAACCAATGAGAGACTAGCTCTTGGTGTAGGGACAGGCACAGGTCACTCTATTTTCCCATCAGGAAGAAGAATTAACCACAGGCTCAGCCTGCCCCCCGGAACCAGAACAGGGCCTGAAGCCATCCTGCGCTTTGGCGGCCAGCTCCCTAAAAACCGAGATGTAAAATGGAGCTTCAGGGCACTGCAATTCACAAACCTGCAGAGTTATAAATGATAACTCTCGTCCACAAATATATTGAGGGAAGGCAAAGAAGAGGATTTGAAATCAAGGCAGAATTGCAGGAAACAGATTTCAGGAGGTAGATTCGAATCGCCTTTAAAGCACATGAAAAGCGGCAAAACGTTGACAATGATGCCCTTGGCCAAAAAGGGCGTATGCGTTTTTTCCTGAATATATTCAGGAAAAAACGCATACGCCCTTTTTGGCCAACCAAGCAACCTGGAAAGGCAAATCAGCGCTACAAAGAAGACTCGCTTCCCATCGGTCAAAAGGGCCATGCTGAAAAAAGTGTCAAAACCAGAAATGCAGGACAGGCCATGGAGAAATGGGAGCCTTGCTACACTGATGGGCGGGATGTAAATTGCCAACAGCCACTCTGGAGAAGACTACGGTGTGTCCTGAAATATCTAAAAAACACAGCTTAGAGAGCATAGGGCACTTCCACTCATGGGGGTATAAATTGGGAAAATGAAAAATCAGCAAGACACAAGCACCCCAAAGATTAGGGCTGCTCTGCTGACAAGGACCTCCACTTCATTCCACCTTCAATATCCCAGGAAAGAGAAAAATGGATAAAGAAGTTGTGGTCCTTATGTACAATGGAATATCACTCAGCCATGAAATCAATGTCATAAGGCTAGTAGCAGCATGATGAGTGGATTTACGTACGACGATTCTAAGTGAAATAAGTCACACAGAAAAGGACACTTCTCATAAGGTATCACTGATAGAGGGAATGTAAAAACCGTTACACTTGAACTGAATTACAAAACAGAACGGAGTCACACATGCAGAAAACACACTATGGCTGCTTAACGGGAAAGGTGAGGTGGGGTGATACATAAAACAAGGGTTTCAAATTAGCTCAGATACCGTTCCATAAACCCAATATGTAATAGACAAGATCTACTCCTTGCTCAGAGAACTGGACTCAACACGCCCTATTCACCGCACAAGAATATATCTGACTAGTAATAATTTTAAAACCTATGTATTGATATCTCTCTGTTAGTGTGTCAATTGGGTGTAAAGCGGCATAAACACAGCAGTGAAAAGCAGCTAAACCCCAGTATAAAAATAAATTACTTTGAAAAACCCATGAAACAAAGACAGTGAAAGAGAGCGAAATTCTTACACAATGCATTCAGGGGCTGTGATGCAACCTGGATTGACCATATCTAGACCCACAGCTGGATGAGACATAAGGGTGGACACTCTTGGGGCTGAGAGGTTTGGTGAGGTTGGGTGAGCAAACGCAGACCCTTTAAAGTAATACTGCGTGGTACCCATCGCATGGGTCCCAAATCTCCAGGTTCAAGGGCATCTTGCTACATCGAAAACATGCATGAGAAACCCTGAAGATGGTACACCGTGTGATGGGGAAAGGTTTCTAAAACGCACCTCATTTCTCATCTCCTTGTGCTCGGGTTCGCCATTCCAGCCACTTTACTAGCAATCTCCCTACTTGGAGCATCAGCACCTTTAACCTCCTGTTCCGTACAGGTTGCAATTTGTCCTGAGGATGAACGGGAAGACTTGGAACCAATGAGAGACTAGCTCTTGGTGTAGGGACAGGCACAGGTCACTCTATTTTCCCATCAGGAAGAAGAATTAACCACAGGCTCAGCCTGCCCCCCGGAACCAGAACAGGGCCTGAAGCCATCCTGCGCTTTGGCGGCCAGCTCCCTAAAAAGCGAGTTGTAAAATGGAGCTTCAGGGCACTGCAATTCACAAACCTGCAGAGTTATAAATGATAACTCTCATCCACAAATATATTGAGGGAAGGCAAAGAAGAGGATATGAAATCAAGGCAGAATTGCAGGAAACAGATTTCAGGAGGTAGATTCGAATCGCCTTTAAAGCACATGAAAAGCGGCAAAACGTTGACAATGATGCCCTTGGCCAAAAAGGGCGTATGCGTTTTTTCCTGAATATATTCAGGAAAAAACGCATACGCCCTTTTTGGCCAACCAAGCAACCTGGAAAGGCAAATCAGCGCTACAAAGAAGACTCGCTTCCCATCGGTTAAAAGGGCCATGCTGAAAAAAGTGTCAAAACCAGAAATGCAGGACAGGCCATGGAGAAATGGGAGCCTTGCTACACTGATGGGCGGGATGTAAATTGCCAACAGCCACTCTGGAGAAGACTACGGTGTGTCCTGAAATATCTAAACAACACAGCTTAGAGAGCATAGGGCACTTCCACTCATGGGGGTATAAATTGGGAAAATGAAAAATCAGCAAGACACAAGCACCCCAAAGTTTAGGGCTGCTCTGTTGACAAGGACCTCCACTTCATTCCACCTTCAATATCCCAGGAAAGAGAAAAATGGATAAAGGAGTTGTGGTCCTTATGTACAATGGAATATCACTCAGCCATGAAATCAATGTCATAAGGCTAGTAGCAGCATGATGAGTGGATTTAGGTACGACGATTCTAAGTGAAATAAGTCACACAGAAAAGGACACTTCTCATAAGGTATCACTGATAGAGGGAATGTAAAAACCGTTACACTTGAACTGAATTACAAAACAGAACGGAGTCACACATGCAGAAAACACACTATGGCTGCTTAACGGGAAAGGTGAGGTGGGGTGATACATAAAACAAGGGTTTCAAATTAGCTCAGATACCGTTCCATAAACCCAATATGTAATAGACAAGACCTACTCCTTGCTCAGAGAACTGGACTCAACACGCCCTATTCACCGCACAAGAATATATCTGACTAGTAATAATCTTAAAACCTATGTATTGATATCTCTCTGTTAGTGTGTCAAGTGGGTGTTAAGCGGCATAAACACAGCAATGAAAAGCAGCTAAACCCCATTATAAAAATAAATTACTTTGAAAAACCCATGAAACAAAGACAGTGAAAGAGAGCGAAATTCTTACACAATGCGTTCAGGGGCTGTGATGCAACCTGGATTGACCATATCTAGACCCACAGCTGGATGAGACATAAGGGTGGACACTCTTGGGGCTGAGAGGTTTGGTGAGGTTGGGTGAGCAAACGCAGACCCTTTAAAGTAATACTGCGTGGTACCCATCGCATGGGTCCCAAATCTCCAGGTTCAAGGGCATCTTGCTACATCGAAAACATGCATGAGAAACCCAGAAGATGGTACACCGTGTGATGGGGAAAGGTTTCTAAAACGCACCTCATTTCTCATCTCCTTGTGCTCGGGTTCGCCATTCCAGCCACTTTACTAGCAATCTCCCTACTTGGAGCATCAGCACCTTTAACCTCCTGTTCCGTACAGGTTGCAATTTGTCCTGAGGATGAACGGGAAGACTTGGAACCAATGAGAGACTAGCTCCTGGTGTAGGGACAGGCACAGGTCACTCTATTTTCCCATCAGGAAGAAGAATTAACCACAGGCTCAGCCTGCCCCCCGGAACCAAAACAGGGCCTGAAGCCATCCTGCGCTTTTGCGGCCAGCTCCCTAAAAAGCGAGTTGTAAAATGGAGCTTCAGGGCACTGAAATTCACAAACCTGCAGAGTTATAAATGATAACTCTCGTCCACAAATATATTGAGGGAAGGCAAAGAAGAGGATTTGAAATCAAGGCAGAATTGCAGGAAACAGATTTCAGGAGGTAGATTCGAATCGCCTTTAAAGCACATGAAAAGCGGCAAAACGTTGACAATGATGCCCTTGGCCAAAAAGGGCGTATGCGTTTTTTCCTGAATATATTCAGGAAAAAACGCATACGCCCTTTTTGGCCAACCAAGCAACCTGGAAAGGCAAATCAGCGCTACAAAGAAGTCTCGCTTCCCATCGGTTAAAAGGGCCATGCTGAAAAAAGTGTCAAAACCAGAAATACAGGAAAGGCCATGGAGAAATGGGAGCCGTGCTACACTGATGGGTGGGATGTAAATTGCCAACAGCCACTCTGGAGAAGTGTACGGTGAGTCCTGAAACGTCTAAAAAGCAAAGCTTAGAGAGCATAGGGCACTTCCACTCATGGGGGTATACATTGGGAAAATTAAAAATCAGCAAGACACAAGCACCCCAAAGTTTAGGGCTGCTCTCTTGACAAGGACCTCCACTTCATTCCACCTTCAATATCCCAGGAAAGAGAAAAATGGATAAAGAAGTTGTGGTCCTTATATACAATGGAATATCACTCAGCCATGAAATCAATGTCATAAGGCTAGTAGCAGCATGATGAGTGGATTTAGGTACGACGATTCTAAGTGAAATAAGTCACACAGAAAAGGACACTTCTCATAATGTATCACTTATAGAGGGAATGTAAAAACCGTTACACTTGAACTGAATTACAAAACAGAACAGAGTCACACATGCAGAAAACACACTATGGCTGCTTAACGGGAAAGGTGAGGTGGGGTGATACATAAAACAAGGGTTTCAAATTAGCGCAGATACAGTTCCATAAAACCAATATGTAATAGACAAGACCTACTCCTTGCTCAGAGAACTGGACTCAACACGCCCTATTCACCGCACAAGAATATATCTGACTAGTAATAATCTTAAAACCTATGTATTGATATCTCTCTGTTAGTGTGTCAAGTGGGTGTAAAGTGGCATAAACACGGCAGTGAAAAGCAGCTAAACCCCATTATAAAAATAAATTACTTCGAAAAACCCATGAAACAAAGACAGTGAAAGAGAGCGAAATTCTTACACAATGCGTTCAGGGGCTGTGATGCAACCTGGATTGACCATATCTAGACCCACAGCTGGATGAGACATAAGGGTGGACACTCTTGTGGCTGAGAGGTTTGGTGAGGTTGGGTGAGCAAACGCAGACCCTTTAAAGTAATACTGCGTGGTACCCATCGCATGGGTCCCAAATCTCCAGGTTCAAGGGCATCTTGCTACATCGAAAACATGCATGAGAAACCCAGAAGATGGTACACCGTGTGATGGGGAAAGGTTTCTAAAACGCACCTCATTTCTCATCTCCTTGTGCTCGGGTTCGCCATTCCAGCCACTTTACTAGCAATCTCCCTACTTGGAGCATCAGCACCTTTAACCTCCTGTTCCGTACAGATTGCAATTTGTCCTGAGGATGAACGGGAAGACTTGGAACCAATGAGAGACTAGCTCTTGGTGTAGGGACAGGCACAGGTCACTCTATTTTCCCATCAGGAAGAAGAATTAACCACAGGCTCAGCCTGCCCCCCGGAACCAGAACAGGGCCTGAAGCCATCCTGCGCTTTGGCGGCCAGCTCCCTAAAAATCGAGTTGTAAAATGGAGCTTCAGGGCACTGCAATTCACAAACCTGCAGAGTTATAAATGATAACTCTCGTCCACAAATATATTGAGGGAAGGCAAAGAAGAGGATTTGAAATCAAGGCAGAATTGCAGGAAACAGATTTCAGGAGGTAGATTCGAATCGCCTTTAAAGCACATGAAAAGCGGCAAAACGTTGACAATGATGCCCTTGGCCAAAAAGGGCGTATGCGTTTTTTCCTGAATATATTCAGGAAAAAACGCATACGCCCTTTTTGGCCAACCAAGCAACCTGGAAAGGCAAATCAGCGCTACAAAGAAGACTCGCTTCCCATCGGTCAAAAGGGCCATGCTGAAAAAAGTGTCAAAACCAGAAATGCAGGACAGGCCATGGAGAAATGGGAGCCTTGCTACACTGATGGGCGGGATGTAAATTGCCAACAGCCACTCTGGAGAAGTGTACGGTGTGTCCTGAAACATCTAAACAACACAGCTTAGTGAGCATAGGGCACTTCCACTCATGGGGGTATAAATTGGGAAAATTAAAAATCAGCAAGACACAAACACCCCAAAGTTTAGGGCTGCCCTGTTGACAAGGACCTCCACTTCATTCCACCTTCAATATCCCAGGAAAGAGAAAAATGGATAAAGGAGTTGTGGTCCTTATATACAATGGAATATCACTCAGCCATGAAATCAATGTCATAAGGCTAGTAGCAGCATGATGAGTGGATTTAGGTATGACGATTCTAAGTGAAATAAGTCACACAGAAAAGGACACTTCTCATAAGGTATCACTGATAGAGGGAATGTAAAAACCGTTACACTTGAACTGAATTACAAAACAGAACGGAGTCACACATGCAGAAAACACACTATGGCTGCTTAACGGGAAAGGTGAGGTGGGGTGATACATAAAACAAGGGTTTCAAATTAGCTCAGATACCGTTCCATAAACCCAATATGTAATAGACAAGATCTACTCCTTGCTCAGAGAACTGGACTCAACACGCCCTATTCACCGCACAAGAATATATCTGACTAGTAATAATTTTAAAACCTATGTATTGATATCTCTCTGTTAGTGTGTCAATTGGGTGTAAAGCGGCATAAACACAGCAGTGAAAAGCAGCTAAACCCCAGTATAAAAATAAATTACTTTGAAAAACCCATGAAACAAAGACAGTGAAAGAGAGCGAAATTCTTACACAATGCATTCAGGGGCTGTGATGCAACCTGGATTGACCATATCTAGACCCACAGCTGGATGAGACATAAGGGTGGACACTCTTGGGGCTGAGAGGTTTGGTGAGGTTGGGTGAGCAAACGCAGACCCTTTAAAGTAATACTGCGTGGTACCCATCGCATGGGTCCCAAATCTCCAGGTTCAAGGGCATCTTGCTACATCGAAAACATGCATGAGAAACCCTGAAGATGGTACACCGTGTGATGGGGAAAGGTTTCTAAAACGCACCTCATTTCTCATCTCCTTGTGCTCGGGTTCGCCATTCCAGCCACTTTACTAGCAATCTCCCTACTTGGAGCATCAGCACCTTTAACCTCCTGTTCCGTACAGGTTGCAATTTGTCCTGAGGATGAACGGGAAGACTTGGAACCAATGAGAGACTAGCTCTTGGTGTAGGGACAGGCACAGGTCACTCTATTTTCCCATCAGGAAGAAGAATTAACCACAGGCTCAGCCTGCCCCCCGGAACCAGAACAGGGCCTGAAGCCATCCTGCGCTTTGGCGGCCAGCTCCCTAAAAAGCGAGTTGTAAAATGGAGCTTCAGGGCACTGCAATTCACAAACCTGCAGAGTTATAAATGATAACTCTCGTCCACAAATATATTGAGGGAAGGCAAAGAAGAGGATTTGAAATCAAGGCAGAATTGCAGGAAACAGATTTCAGGAGGTAGATTCGAATCGCCTTTAAAGCACATGAAAAGCGGCAAAACGTTGACAATGATGCCCTTGGCCAAAAAGGGCGTATGCGTTTTTTCCTGAATATATTCAGGAAAAAACGCATACGCCCTTTTTGGCCAACCAAGCAACCTGGAAAGGCAAATCAGCGCTACAAAGAAGACTCGCTTCCCATCGGTTAAAAGGGCCATGCTGAAAAAAGTGTCAAAACCAGAAATGCAGGACAGGCCATGGAGAAATGGGAGCCTTGCTACACTGATGGGCGGGATGTAAATTGCTAACAGCCACTCTGGAGAAGACTACGGTGTGTCCTGAAATATCTAAAAAACACAGCTTAGAGAGCATAGGGCACTTCCACTCATGGGGGTATAAATTGGGAAAATGAAAAATCAGCAAGACACAAGCACCCCAAAGATTAGGGCTGCTCTGCTGACAAGGACCTCCACTTCATTCCACCTTCAATATCCCAGGAAAGAGAAAAATGGATAAAGAAGTTGTGGTCCTTATGTACAATGGAATATCACTCAGCCATGAAATCAATGTCATAAGGCTAGTAGCAGCATGATGAGTGGATTTAGGTACGACGATTCTAAGTGAAATAAGTCACACAGAAAAGGACACTTCTCATAAGGTATCACTGATAGAGGGAATGTAAAAACCGTTACACTTGAACTGAATTACAAAACAGAACGGAGTCACACATGCAGAAAACACACTATGGCTGCTTAACGGGAAAGGTGAGGTGGGGTGATACATAAAACAAGGGTTTCAAATTAGCTCAGATACCGTTCCATAAACCCAATATGTAATAGACAAGATCTACTCCTTGCTCAGAGAACTGGACTCAACACGCCCTATTCACCGCACAAGAATATATCTGACTAGTAATAATTTTAAAACCTATGTATTGATATCTCTCTGTTAGTGTGTCAATTGGGTGTAAAGCGGCATAAACACAGCAGTGAAAAGCAGCTAAACCCCAGTATAAAAATAAATTACTTTGAAAAACCCATGAAACAAAGACAGTGAAAGAGAGCGAAATTCTTACACAATGCATTCAGGGGCTGTGATGCAACCTGGATTGACCATATCTAGACCCACAGCTGGATGAGACATAAGGGTGGACACTCTTGGGGCTGAGAGGTTTGGTGAGGTTGGGTGAGCAAACGCAGACCCTTTAAAGTAATACTGCGTGGTACCCATCGCATGGGTCCCAAATCTCCAGGTTCAAGGGCATCTTGCTACATCGAAAACATGCATGAGAAACCCTGAAGATGGTACACCGTGTGATGGGGAAAGGTTTCTAAAACGCACCTCATTTCTCATCTCCTTGTGCTCGGGTTCGCCATTCCAGCCACTTTACTAGCAATCTCCCTACTTGGAGCATCAGCACCTTTAACCTCCTGTTCCGTACAGGTTGCAATTTGTCCTGAGGATGAACGGGAAGACTTGGAACCAATGAGAGACTAGCTCTTGGTGTAGGGACAGGCACAGGTCACTCTATTTTCCCATCAGGAAGAAGAATTAACCACAGGCTCAGCCTGCCCCCCGGAACCAGAACAGGGCCTGAAGCCATCCTGCGCTTTGGCGGCCAGCTCCCTAAAAAGCGAGTTGTAAAATGGAGCTTCAGGGCACTGCAATTCACAAACCTGCAGAGTTATAAATGATAACTCTCGTCCACAAATATATTGAGGGAAGGCAAAGAAGAGGATATGAAATCAAGGCAGAATTGCAGGAAACAGATTTCAGGAGGTAGATTCGAATCGCCTTTAAAGCACATGAAAAGCGGCAAAACGTTGACAATGATGCCCTTGGCCAAAAAGGGCGTATGCGTTTTTTCCTGAATATATTCAGGAAAAAACGCATACGCCCTTTTTGGCCAACCAAGCAACCTGGAAAGGCAAATCAGCGCTACAAAGAAGTCTCGCTTCCCATCGGTTAAAAGGGCCATGCTGAAAAAAGTGTCAAAACCAGAAATACAGGAAAGGCCATGGAGAAATGGGAGCCGTGCTACACTGATGGGTGGGATGTAAATTGCCAACAGCCACTCTGGAGAAGTGTACGGTGAGTCCTGAAACGTCTAAAAAGCAAAGCTTAGAGAGCATAGGGCACTTCCACTCATGGGGGTATACATTGGGAAAATTAAAAATCAGCAAGACACAAGCACCCCAAAGTTTAGGGCTGCTCTCTTGACAAGGACCTCCACTTCATTCCACCTTCAATATCCCAGGAAAGAGAAAAATGGATAAAGAAGTTGTGGTCCTTATATACAATGGAATATCACTCAGCCATGAAATCAATGTCATAAGGCTAGTAGCAGCATGATGAGTGGATTTAGGTACGACGATTCTAAGTGAAATAAGTCACACAGAAAAGGACACTTCTCATAATGTATCACTTATAGAGGGAATGTAAAAACCGTTACACTTGAACTGAATTACAAAACAGAACAGAGTCACACATGCAGAAAACACACTATGGCTGCTTAACGGGAAAGGTGAGGTGGGGTGATACATAAAACAAGGGTTTCAAATTAGCTCAGATACAGTTCCATAAAACCAATATGTAATAGACAAGACCTACTCCTTGCTCAGAGAACTGGACTCAACACGCCCTATTCACCGCACAAGAATATATCTGACTAGTAATAATCTTAAAACCTATGTATTGATATCTCTCTGTTAGTGTGTCAAGTGGGTGTAAAGTTGCATAAACACGGCAGTGAAAAGCAGCTAAACCCCATTATAAAAATAAATTACTTCGAAAAACCCATGAAACAAAGACAGTGAAAGAGAGCGAAATTCTTACACAATGCGTTCAGGGGCTGTGATGCAACCTGGATTGACCATATCTAGACCCACAGCTGGATGAGACATAAGGGTGGACACTCTTGTGGCTGAGAGGTTTGGTGAGGTTGGGTGAGCAAACGCAGACCCTTTAAAGTAATACTGCGTGGTACCCATCGCATGGGTCCCAAATCTCCAGGTTCAAGGGCATCTTGCTACATCGAAAACATGCATGAGAAACCCAGAAGATGGTACACCGTGTGATGGGGAAAGGTTTCTAAAACGCACCTCATTTCTCATCTCCTTGTGCTCGGGTTCGCCATTCCAGCCACTTTACTAGCAATCTCCCTACTTGGAGCATCAGCACCTTTAACCTCCTGTTCCGTACAGATTGCAATTTGTCCTGAGGATGAACGGGAAGACTTGGAACCAATGAGAGACTAGCTCTTGGTGTAGGGACAGGCACAGGTCACTCTATTTTCCCATCAGGAAGAAGAATTAACCACAGGCTCAGCCTGCCCCCCGGAACCAGAACAGGGCCTGAAGCCATCCTGCGCTTTGGCGGCCAGCTCCCTAAAAATCGAGTTGTAAAATGGAGCTTCAGGGCACTGCAATTCACAAACCTGCAGAGTTATAAATGATAACTCTCGTCCACAAATATATTGAGGGAAGGCAAAGAAGAGGATTTGAAATCAAGGCAGAATTGCAGGAAACAGATTTCAGGAGGTAGATTCGAATCGCCTTTAAAGCACATGAAAAGCGGCAAAACGTTGACAATGATGCCCTTGGCCAAAAAGGGCGTATGCGTTTTTTCCTGAATATATTCAGGAAAAAACGCATACGCCCTTTTTGGCCAACCAAGCAACCTGGAAAGGCAAATCAGCGCTACAAAGAAGACTCGCTTCCCATCGGTCAAAAGGGCCATGCTGAAAAAAGTGTCAAAACCAGAAATGCAGGACAGGCCATGGAGAAATGGGAGCCTTGCTACACTGATGGGCGGGATGTAAATTGCCAACAGCCACTCTGGAGAAGTGTACGGTGTGTCCTGAAACATCTAAACAACACAGCTTAGTGAGCATAGGGCACTTCCACTCATGGGGGTATAAATTGGGAAAATTAAAAATCAGCAAGACACAAACACCCCAAAGTTTAGGGCTGCCCTGTTGACAAGGACCTCCACTTCATTCCACCTTCAATATCCCAGGAAAGAGAAAAATGGATAAAGGAGTTGTGGTCCTTATATACAATGGAATATCACTCAGCCATGAAATCAATGTCATAAGGCTAGTAGCAGCATGATGAGTGGATTTAGGTATGACGATTCTAAGTGAAATAAGTCACACAGAAAAGGACACTTCTCATAAGGTATCACTGATAGAGGGAATGTAAAAACCGTTACACTTGAACTGAATTACAAAACAGAACGGAGTCACACATGCAGAAAACACACTATGGCTGCTTAACGGGAAAGGTGAGGTGGGGTGATACATAAAACAAGGGTTTCAAATTAGCTCAGATACCGTTCCATAAACCCAATATATAATAGACAAGATCTACTCCTTGCTCAGAGAACTGGACTCAACACGCCCTATTCACCGCACAAGAATATATCTGACTAGTAATAATCTTAAAACCTATGTATTGATATCTCTCTGTTAGTGTGTCAATTGGGTGTAAAGCGGCATAAACACAGCAGTGAAAAGCAGCTAAACCCCACTATAAAAATAAATTACTTTGAAAAACCCATGAAACAAAGACAGTGAAAGAGTGCGAAATTCTTACACAATGCATTCAGGGGCTGTGATGCAACCTGGATTGACCATATCTAGACCCACAGCTGGATGAGACATAAGGGTGGACACTCTTGGGGCTGAGAGGTTTGGTGAGGTTGGGTGAGCAAACGCAGACCCTTTAAAGTAATACTGCGTGGTACCCATCGCATGGGTCCCAAATCTCCAGGTTCAAGGGCATCTTCCTACATCGAAAACATGCATGAGAAACCCTGAAGATGGTACACCGTGTGATGGGGAAAGGTTTCTAAAACGCACCTCATTTCTCATCTCCTTGTGCTCGGGTTCGCCATTCCAGCCACTTTACTAGCAATCTCCCTACTTGGAGCATCAGCACCTTTAACCTCCTGTTCCGTACAGGTTGCAATTTGTCCTGAGGATGAACGGGAAGACTTGGAACCAATGAGAGACTAGCTCTTGGTGTAGGGACAGGCACAGGTCACTCTATTTTCCCATCAGGAAGAAGAATTAACCACAGGCTCAGCCTGCCCCCCGGAACCAGAACAGGGCCTGAAGCCATCCTGCGCTTTGGCGGCCAGCTCCCTAAAAAGCGAGTTGTAAAATGGAGCTTCAGGGCACTGCAATTCACAAACCTGCAGAGTTATAAATGATAACTCTCGTCCACAAATATATTGAGGGAAGGCAAAGAAGAGGATTTGAAATCAAGGCAGAATTGCAGGAAACAGATTTCAGGAGGTAGATTCGAATCGCCTTTAAAGCACATGAAAAGCGGCAAAACGTTGACAATGATGCCCTTGGCCAAAAAGGGCGTATGCGTTTTTTCCTGAATATATTCAGGAAAAAACGCATACGCCCTTTTTGGCCAACCAAGCAACCTGGAAAGGCAAATCAGCGCTACAAAGAAGACTCGCTTCCCATCGGTTAAAAGGGCCATGCTGAAAAAAGTGTCAAAACCAGAAATGCAGGACAGGCCATGGAGAAATGGGAGCCTTGCTACACTGATGGGCGGGATGTAAATTGCCAACAGCCACTCTGGAGAAGACTACGGTGTGTCCTGAAATATCTAAAAAACACAGCTTAGAGAGCATAGGGCACTTCCACTCATGGGGGTATAAATTGGGAAAATGAAAAATCAGCAAGACACAAGCACCCCAAAGATTAGGGCTGCTCTGCTGACAAGGACCTCCACTTCATTCCACCTTCAATATCCCAGGAAAGAGAAAAATGGATAAAGAAGTTGTGGTCCTTATGTACAATGGAATATCACTCAGCCATGAAATCAATGTCATAAGGCTAGTAGCAGCATGATGAGTGGATTTAGGTACGACGATTCTAAGTGAAATAAGTCACACAGAAAAGGACACTTCTCATAAGGTATCACTGATAGAGGGAATGTAAAAACCGTTACACTTGAACTGAATTACAAAACAGAACGGAGTCACACATGCAGAAAACACACTATGGCTGCTTAACGGGAAAGGTGAGGTGGGGTGATACATAAAACAAGGGTTTCAAATTAGCTCAGATACCGTTCCATAAACCCAATATGTAATAGACAAGATCTACTCCTTGCTCAGAGAACTGGACTCAACACGCCCTATTCACCGCACAAGAATATATCTGACTAGTAATAATTTTAAAACCTATGTATTGATATCTCTCTGTTAGTGTGTCAATTGGGTGTAAAGCGGCATAAACACAGCAGTGAAAAGCAGCTAAACCCCAGTATAAAAATAAATTACTTTGAAAAACCCATGAAACAAAGACAGTGAAAGAGAGCGAAATTCTTACACAATGCATTCAGGGGCTGTGATGCAACCTGGATTGACCATATCTAGACCCACAGCTGGATGAGACATAAGGGTGGACACTCTTGGGGCTGAGAGGTTTGGTGAGGTTGGGTGAGCAAACGCAGACCCTTTAAAGTAATACTGCGTGGTACCCATCGCATGGGTCCCAAATCTCCAGGTTCAAGGGCATCTTGCTACATCGAAAACATGCATGAGAAACCCTGAAGATGGTACACCGTGTGATGGGGAAAGGTTTCTAAAACGCACCTCATTTCTCATCTCCTTGTGCTCGGGTTCGCCATTCCAGCCACTTTACTAGCAATCTCCCTACTTGGAGCATCAGCACCTTTAACCTCCTGTTCCGTACAGGTTGCAATTTGTCCTGAGGATGAACGGGAAGACTTGGAACCAATGAGAGACTAGCTCTTGGTGTAGGGACAGGCACAGGTCACTCTATTTTCCCATCAGGAAGAAGAATTAACCACAGGCTCAGCCTGCCCCCCGGAACCAGAACAGGGCCTGAAGCCATCCTGCGCTTTGGCGGCCAGCTCCCTAAAAAGCGAGTTGTAAAATGGAGCTTCAGGGCACTGCAATTCACAAACCTGCAGAGTTATAAATGATAACTCTCGTCCACAAATATATTGAGGGAAGGCAAAGAAGAGGATATGAAATCAAGGCAGAATTGCAGGAAACAGATTTCAGGAGGTAGATTCGAATCGCCTTTAAAGCACATGAAAAGCGGCAAAACGTTGACAATGATGCCCTTGGCCAAAAAGGGCGTATGCGTTTTTTCCTGAATATATTCAGGAAAAAACGCATACGCCCTTTTTGGCCAACCAAGCAACCTGGAAAGGCAAATCAGCGCTACAAAGAAGACTCGCTTCCCATCGGTTAAAAGGGCCATGCTGAAAAAAGTGTCAAAACCAGAAATGCAGGACAGGCCATGGAGAAATGGGAGCCTTGCTACACTGATGGGCGGGATGTAAATTGCCAACAGCCACTCTGGAGAAGACTACGGTGTGTCCTGAAATATCTAAACAACACAGCTTAGAGAGCATAGGGCACTTCCACTCATGGGGGTATAAATTGGGAAAATGAAAAATCAGCAAGACACAAGCACCCCAAAGTTTAGGGCTGCTCTGTTGACAAGGACCTCCACTTCATTCCACCTTCAATATCCCAGGAAAGAGAAAAATGGATAAAGGAGTTGTGGTCCTTATGTACAATGGAATATCACTCAGCCATGAAATCAATGTCATAAGGCTAGTAGCAGCATGATGAGTGGATTTAGGTACGACGATTCTAAGTGAAATAAGTCACACAGAAAAGGACACTTCTCATAAGGTATCACTGATAGAGGGAATGTAAAAACCGTTACACTTGAACTGAATTACAAAACAGAACGGAGTCACACATGCAGAAAACACACTATGGCTGCTTAACGGGAAAGGTGAGGTGGGGTGATACATAAAACAAGGGTTTCAAATTAGCTCAGATACCGTTCCATAAACCCAATATGTAATAGACAAGACCTACTCCTTGCTCAGAGAACTGGACTCAACACGCCCTATTCACCGCACAAGAATATATCTGACTAGTAATAATCTGAAAACCTATGTATTGATATCTCTCTGTTAGTGTGTCAAGTGGGTGTTAAGCGGCATAAACACAGCAATGAAAAGCAGCTAAACCCCATTATAAAAATAAATTACTTTGAAAAACCCATGAAACAAAGACAGTGAAAGAGAGCGAAATTCTTACACAATGCGTTCAGGGGCTGTGATGCAACCTGGATTGACCATATCTAGACCCACAGCTGGATGAGACATAAGGGTGGACACTCTTGGGGCTGAGAGGTTTGGTGAGGTTGGGTGAGCAAACGCAGACCCTTTAAAGTAATACTGCGTGGTACCCATCGCATGGGTCCCAAATCTCCAGGTTCAAGGGCATCTTGCTACATCGAAAACATGCATGAGAAACCCAGAAGATGGTACACCGTGTGATGGGGAAAGGTTTCTAAAACGCACCTCATTTCTCATCTCCTTGTGCTCGGGTTCGCCATTCCAGCCACTTTACTAGCAATCTCCCTACTTGGAGCATCAGCACCTTTAACCTCCTGTTCCGTACAGGTTGCAATTTGTCCTGAGGATGAACGGGAAGACTTGGAACCAATGAGAGACTAGCTCCTGGTGTAGGGACAGGCACAGGTCACTCTATTTTCCCATCAGGAAGAAGAATTAACCACAGGCTCAGCCTGCCCCCCGGAACCAAAACAGGGCCTGAAGCCATCCTGCGCTTTTGCGGCCAGCTCCCTAAAAAGCGAGTTGTAAAATGGAGCTTCAGGGCACTGCAATTCACAAACCTGCAGAGTTATAAATGATAACTCTCGTCCACAAATATATTGAGGGAAGGCAAAGAAGAGGATTTGAAATCAAGGCAGAATTGCAGGAAACAGATTTCAGGAGGTAGATTCGAATCGCCTTTAAAGCACATGAAAAGCGGCAAAACGTTGACAATGATGCCCTTGGCCAAAAAGGGCGTATGCGTTTTTTCCTGAATATATTCAGGAAAAAACGCATACGCCCTTTTTGGCCAACCAAGCAACCTGGAAAGGCAAATCAGCGCTACAAAGAAGTCTCGCTTCCCATCGGTTAAAAGGGCCATGCTGAAAAAAGTGTCAAAACCAGAAATACAGGAAAGGCCATGGAGAAATGGGAGCCGTGCTACACTGATGGGTGGGATGTAAATTGCCAACAGCCACTCTGGAGAAGTGTACGGTGAGTCCTGAAACGTCTAAAAAGCAAAGCTTAGAGAGCATAGGGCACTTCCACTCATGGGGGTATACATTGGGAAAATTAAAAATCAGCAAGACACAAGCACCCCAAAGTTTAGGGCTGCTCTCTTGACAAGGACCTCCACTTCATTCCACCTTCAATATCCCAGGAAAGAGAAAAATGGATAAAGAAGTTGTGGTCCTTATATACAATGGAATATCACTCAGCCATGAAATCAATGTCATAAGGCTAGTAGCAGCATGATGAGTGGATTTAGGTATGACGATTCTAAGTGAAATAAGTCACACAGAAAAGGACACTTCTCATAATGTATCACTTATAGAGGGAATGTAAAAACCGTTACACTTGAACTGAATTACAAAACAGAACAGAGTCACACATGCAGAAAACACACTATGGCTGCTTAACGGGAAAGGTGAGGTGGGGTGATACATAAAACAAGGGTTTCAAATTAGCTCAGATACAGTTCCATAAAACCAATATGTAATAGACAAGACCTACTCCTTGCTCAGAGAACTGGACTCAACACGCCCTATTCACCGCACAAGAATATATCTGACTAGTAATAATCTTAAAACCTATGTATTGATATCTCTCTGTTAGTGTGTCAAGTGGGTGTAAAGTGGCATAAACACAGCAGTGAAAAGCAGCTAAACCCCATTATAAAAATAAATTACTTCGAAAAACCCATGAAACAAAGACAGTGAAAGAGAGCGAAATTCTTACACAATGCGTTCAGGGGCTGTGATGCAACCTGGATTGACCATATCTAGACCCACAGCTGGATGAGACATAAGGGTGGACACTCTTGTGGCTGAGAGGTTTGGTGAGGTTGGGTGAGCAAACGCAGACCCTTTAAAGTAATACTGCGTGGTACCCATCGCATGGGTCCCAAATCTCCAGGTTCAAGGGCATCTTGCTACATCGAAAACATGCATGAGAAACCCAGAAGATGGTACACCGTGTGATGGGGAAAGGTTTCTAAAACGCACCTCATTTCTCATCTCCTTGTGCTCGGGTTCGCCATTCCAGCCACTTTACTAGCAATCTCCCTACTTGGAGCATCAGCACCTTTAACCTCCTGTTCCGTACAGATTGCAATTTGTCCTGAGGATGAACGGGAAGACTTGGAACCAATGAGAGACTAGCTCTTGGTGTAGGGACAGGCACAGGTCACTCTATTTTCCCATCAGGAAGAAGAATTAACCACAGGCTCAGCCTGCCCCCCGGAACCAGAACAGGGCCTGAAGCCATCCTGCGCTTTGGCGGCCAGCTCCCTAAAAATCGAGTTGTAAAATGGAGCTTCAGGGCACTGCAATTCACAAACCTGCAGAGTTATAAATGATAACTCTCGTCCACAAATATATTGAGGGAAGGCAAAGAAGAGGATTTGAAATCAAGGCAGAATTGCAGGAAACAGATTTCAGGAGGTAGATTCGAATCGCCTTTAAAGCACATGAAAAGCGGCAAAACGTTGACAATGATGCCCTTGGCCAAAAAGGGCGTATGCGTTTTTTCCTGAATATATTCAGGAAAAAACGCATACGCCCTTTTTGGCCAACCAAGCAACCTGGAAAGGCAAATCAGCGCTACAAAGAAGACTCGCTTCCCATCGGTCAAAAGGGCCATGCTGAAAAAAGTGTCAAAACCAGAAATGCAGGACAGGCCATGGAGAAATGGGAGCCTTGCTACACTGATGGGCGGGATGTAAATTGCCAACAGCCACTCTGGAGAAGACTACGGTGTGTCCTGAAACATCTAAACAACACAGCTTAGTGAGCATAGGGCACTTCCACTCATGGGGGTATAAATTGGGAAAATTAAAAATCAGCAAGACACAAACACCCCAAAGTTTAGGGCTGCCCTGTTGACAAGGACCTCCACTTCATTCCACCTTTAATATCCCAGGAAAGAGAAAAATGGATAAAGGAGTTGTGGTCCTTATATACAATGGAATATCACTCAGCCATGAAATCAATGTCATAAGGCTAGTAGCAGCATGATGAGTGGATTTAGGTATGACGATTCTAAGTGAAATAAGTCACACAGAAAAGGACACTTCTCATAAGGTATCACTGATAGAGGGAATGTAAAAACCGTTACACTTGAACTGAATTACAAAACAGAACGGAGTCACACATGCAGAAAACACACTATGGCTGCTTAACGGGAAAGGTGAGGTGGGGTGATACATAAAACAAGGGTTTCAAATTAGCTCAGATACCGTTCCATAAACCCAATATATAATAGACAAGATCTACTCCTTGCTCAGAGAACTGGACTCAACACGCCCTATTCACCGCACAAGAATATATCTGACTAGTAATAATCTTAAAACCTATGTATTGATATCTCTCTGTTAGTGTGTCAATTGGGTGTAAAGCGGCATAAACACAGCAGTGAAAAGCAGCTAAACCCCACTATAAAAATAAATTACTTTGAAAAACCCATGAAACAAAGACAGTGAAAGAGAGCGAAATTCTTACACAATGCATTCAGGGGCTGTGATGCAACCTGGATTGACCATATCTAGACCCACAGCTGGATGAGACATAAGGGTGGACACTCTTGGGGCTGAGAGGTTTGGTGAGGTTGGGTGAGCAAACGCAGACCCTTTAAAGTAATACTGCGTGGTACCCATCGCATGGGTCCCAAATCTCCAGGTTCAAGGGCATCTTCCTACATCGAAAACATGCATGAGAAACCCTGAAGATGGTACACCGTGTGATGGGGAAAGGTTTCTAAAACGCACCTCATTTCTAATCTCCTTGTGCTCGGGTTCGCCATTCCAGCCACTTTACTAGCAATCTCCCTACTTGGAGCATCAGCACCTTTAACCTCCTGTTCCGTACAGGTTGCAATTTGTCCTGAGGATGAACGGGAAGACTTGGAACCAATGAGAGACTAGCTCTTGGTGTAGGGACAGGCACAGGTCACTCTATTTTCCCATCAGGAAGAAGAATTAACCACAGGCTCAGCCTGCCCCCCGGAACCAGAACAGGGCCTGAAGCCATCCTGCGCTTTGGCGGCCAGCTCCCTAAAAAGCGAGTTGTAAAATGGAGCTTCAGGGCACTGCAATTCACAAACCTGCAGAGTTATAAATGATAACTCTCGTCCACAAATATATTGAGGGAAGGCAAAGAAGAGGATTTGAAATCAAGGCAGAATTGCAGGAAACAGATTTCAGGAGGTAGATTCGAATCGCCTTTAAAGCACATGAAAAGCGGCAAAACGTTGACAATGATGCCCTTGGCCAAAAAGGGCGTATGCGTTTTTTCCTGAATATATTCAGGAAAAAACGCATACGCCCTTTTTGGCAAACCAAGCAACCTGGAAAGGCAAATCAGCGATACAAAGAAGACTCGCTTCCCATCGGTTAAAAGGGCCATGCTGAAAAAAGTGTCAAAACCAGAAATGCAGGACAGGCCATGGAGAAATGGGAGCCTTGCTACACTGATGGGCGGGATGTAAATTGCCAACAGCCACTCTGGAGAAGACTACGGTGTGTCCTGAAATATCTAAAAAACACAGCTTAGAGAGCATAGGGCACTTCCACTCATGGGGGTATACATTGGGAAAATTAAAAATCAGCAAGACACAAGCACCCCAAAGATTAGGGCTGCTCTGTTGACAAGGACCTCCACTTCATTCCACCTTCAATATCCCAGGAAAGAGAAAAATGGATAAAGAAGTTGTGGTCCTTATGTACAATGGAATATCACTCAGCCATGAAATCAATGTCATAAGGCTAGTAGCAGCATGATGAGTGGATTTAGGTACGACGATTCTAAGTGAAATAAGTCACACAGAAAAGGACACTTCTCATAATGTATCACTGATAGAGGGAATGTAAAAACCGTTACACTTGAACTGAATTACAAAACAGAACGGAGTCACACATGCAGAAAACACACTATGGCTGCTTAACGGGAAAGGTGAGGTGGGGTGATACATAAAACAAGGGTTTCAAATTAGCTCAGATACCGTTCCATAAACCCAATATATAATAGACAAGACCTACTCCTTGCTCAGAGAACTGGACTCAACACGCCCTATTCACCGCACAAGAATATATCTGACTAGTAATAATCTTAAAACCTATGTATTGATATCTCTCTGTTAGTGTGTCAAGTGGGTGTTAAGCGGCATAAACACAGCAATGAAAAGCAGCTAAACCCCATTATAAAAATAAATTACTTTGAAAAACCCATGAGACAAAGACAGTGAAAGAGAGCGAAATTCTTACACAATGCGTTCAGGGGCTGTGATGCAACCTGGATTGACCATATCTAGACCCACAGCTGGATGAGACATAAGGGTGGACACTCTTGGGGCTGAGAGGTTTGGTGAGGTTGGGTGAGCAAACGCAGACCCATTAAAGTAATACTGCGTGGTACCCATCGCATGGGTCCCAAATCTCCAGGTTCAAGGGCATCTTGCTACATCGAAAACATGCATGAGAAACCCAGAAGATGGTACACCATGTGATGGGGAAAGGTTTCTAAAACGCACCGCATTTCTCATCTCCTTGTGCTCGGGGTCGACATTCCACCCACTTTACTAGCAATCTCCCTACTTGGAGCATCAGCACCTTTAACCTCCTGTTCCGTACAGGTTGCAATTTGTCCTGAGGATGAACGGGAAGACATGGAACCAATGAGAGACTAGCTCTTGGTGTTGGGACATGCAGAGGTCACTCTATTTTCCCATCAGGAAGAAGAATTAACCACAGGCTCATCCTGCCCCCCGGAACCAGAACAGGGCCTGAAGCCACCCTGCGCTTTTGCGGCCATCTCGCAAAAAGGCGAGTTGTAAAATGGAGGTTCAGGGCACTGCAATTCACAAACCTGCAGAGTTATAAATGATAACTCTCGTCCACAAATATATTGAGGGAAGGCAAAGAAGAGGATTTGAAATCAAGGCAGAATTGCAGGAAACAGATTTCAGGAGGTAGATTCGAATTGCCTTTAAAGCACATGAAAAGCGGCAAAACGTTGACAATGATGCCCTTGGCCAAAAAGGGCGTATGCGTTTTTTCCTGAATATATTCAGGAAAAAACGCATACGCCCTTTTTGGCCAACCAAGCAACCTGGAAAGGCAAATCAGTGCTACAAAGAAGTCTCGCTTCCCATCGGTCAAAAGGGCCATGCTGAAAAAAGTGTCAAAACCAGAAATGCAGGACAGGCCATGGAGAAATGGGAGCCTTGCTACACTGATGGGCGGGATGTAAATTGCCAACAGCCACTCTGGAGAAGAGTACGGTGTGTCCTGAAACATCTAAAAAGCAAAGCTTAGAGAGCATAGGGCACTTCCACTCATGGGGGTATACATTGGGAAAATTAAAAATCAGCAAGACACAAGCACCCCAAAGTTTAGGGCTGCTCTCTTGACAAGGACCTCCACTTCATTCCACCTTCAATATCCCAGGAAAGAGAAAAATGGATAAAGAAGTTGTGGTCCTTATATAGAATGGAATATCACTCAGCCATGAAATCAATGTCATAAGGCTAGTAGCAGCATGATGAGTGGATTTAGGTACGACGATTCTAAGTGAAATAAGTCACACAGAAAAGGACACTTCTCATAAGGTATCACTGATAGAGGGAATGTAAAAACCGTTACACTTGAACTGAATTACAAAACAGAACGGAGTCACACATGCAGAAAACACACTATGGCTGCTTAACGGGAAAGGTGATGTGGGGTGATACATAAAACAAGGGTTTCAAATTAGCTCAGATACCGTTCCATAAACCCAATATATAATAGACAAGATCTACTCCTTGCTCAGAGAACTGGACTCAACACGCCCTATTCACCGCACAAGAATATATCTGACTAGTAATAATCTTAAAACCTATGTATTGATATCTCTCTGTTAGTGTGTCAATTGGGTGTAAAGCGGCATAAACACAGCAGTGAAAAGCAGCTAAAGCCCAGTATAAAAATAAATTACTTCGAAAAACCCATGAAACAAAGACAGTGAAAGAGAGCGAAATTCTTACACAATGCGTTCAGGGGCTGTGATGCAAACTGGATTGACCATATCTAGACCCACAGCTGGATGAGACATAAGGGTGGACACTCTTGTGGCTGAGAGGTTTGGTGAGGTTGGGTGAGCAAACGCAGACCCTTTAAAGTAATACTGCGTGGTACCCATCGCATAGGTCCCAAATTTCCAGGTTCAAGGGCATCTTGCTACATCGAAAACATGCATGAGAAACCCAGAAGATGGTACACCGTGTGATGGGGAAAGGTTTCTAAAACGCACCTCATTTCTCATCTCCTTGTGCTCGGGTTCGCCATTCCAGCCACTTTACTAGCAATCTCCCTACTTGGAGCATCAGCACCTTTAACCTCCTGTTCCGTACAGGTTGCAATTTGTCCTGAGGATGAACGGGAAGACTTGGAACCAATGAGAGACTAGCTCTTGGTGTAGGGACAGGCACAGGTCACTCTATTTTCCCATCAGGAAGAAGAATTAACCACAGGCTCAGCCTGCCCCCCGGAACCAGAACAGGGCCTGAAGCCATCCTGCGCTTTTGCGGCCAGCTCCCTAAAAAGCGAGTTGTAAAATGGAGCTTCAGGGCACTGCAATTCACAAACCTGCAGAGTTATAAATGATAACTCTCGTCCACAAATATATTGAGGGAAGGCAAAGAAGAGGATTTGAAATCAAGGCAGAATTGCAGGAAACAGATTTCAGGAGGTAGATTCGAATCGCCTTTAAAGCACATGAAAAGCGGCAAAACGTTGACAATGATGCCCTTGGCCAAAAAGGGCGTATGCGTTTTTTCCTGAATATATTCAGGAAAAAACGCATACGCCCTTTTTGGCCAACCAAGCAACCTGGAAAGGCAAATCAGCGCTACAAAGAAGACTCGCTTCCCATCGGTTAAAAGGGCCATGCTGAAAAAAGTGTCAAAACCAGAAATGCAGGACAGGCCATGGAGAAATGGGAGCCTTGCTACACTGATGGGCGGGATGTAAATTGCCAACAGCCACTGTGGAGAAGACTACGGTGTGTCCTGAAATATCTAAAAAACACAGCTTAGAGAGCATAGGGCACTTCCACTCATGGGGGTATAAATTGGGAAAATGAAAAATCAGCAAGACACAAGCACCCCAAAGATTAGGGCTGCTCTGTTGACAAGGACCTCCACTTCATTCCACCTTCAATATCCCAGGAAAGAGAAAAATGGATAAAGAAGTTGTGGTCCTTATGTACAATGGAATATCACTCAGCCATGAAATCAATGTCATAAGGCTAGTAGCAGCATGATGAGTGGATTTAGGTACGACGATTCTAAGTGAAATAAGTCACACAGAAAAGGACACTTCTCATAAGGTATCACTGATAGAGGGAATGTAAAAACCGTTACACTTGAACTGAATTACAAAACAGAACGGAGTCACACATGCAGAAAACACACTATGGCTGCTTAACGGGAAAGGTGAGGTGGGGTGATACATAAAACAAGGGTTTCAAATTAGCTCAGATACCGTTCCATAAACCCAATATGTAATAGACAAGACCTACTCCTTGCTCAGAGAACTGGACTCAACACGCCCTATTCACCGCACAAGAATATATCTGACTAGTAATAATCTTAAAACCTATGTATTGATATCTCTCTGTTAGTGTGTCAAGTGGGTGTAAAGCGGCATAAACACAGCAGTGAAAAGCAGCTAAACCCCATTATAAAAATAAATTACTTTGAAAAACCCATGAATCAAAGACAGTGAAAGAGAGCGAAATTTTACACAATGCGTTCACGGGCTGTGATGCAACCTGGATTGACCATATCTAGACCCACAGCTGGATGAGACATAAGGGTGGACACTCTTGGGTCTGAGAGGTTTGGTGAGGTTGGGTGAGCAAACGCAGACCCATTAAAGTAATACTGCGTGGTACCCATCGCATGGGTCCCAAATCTCCAGGTTCAAGGGCATCTTGCTACATCGAAAACATGCATGAGAAACCCAGAAGATGGTACACCGTGTGATGGGGAAAGGTTTCTAAAACGCACCGCATTTCTCATCTCCTTGTGCTCGGGGTCGACATTCCACCCACTTTACTAGCAATCTCCCTACTTGGAGCATCAGCACCTTTAACTTCCTGTTCCGTACAGGTTGCAATTTGTCCTGAGGATGAACGGGAAGACTTGGAACCAATGAGAGACTAGCTCCTGGTGTAGGGACAGGCACAGGTCACTCTATTTTCCCATCAGGAAGAAGAATTAACCACAGGCTCAGCCTGCCCCCCGGAACCAGAACAGGGCCTGAAGCCATCCTGCGCTTTGGCGGCCAGCTCCCTAAAAAGCGAGTTGTAAAATGGAGCTTCAGGGCACTGCAATTCACAAATCTGCAGAGTTATAAATGATAACTCTCGTCCACAAATATATTGAGGGAAGGCAAAGAAGAGGATTTGAAATCAAGGCAGAATTGCAGGAAACAGATTTCAGGAGGTAGATTCGAATCGCCTTTAAAGCACATGAAAAGCGGCAAAACGTTGACAATGATGCCCTTGGCCAAAAAGGGCGTATGCGTTTTTTCCTGAATATATTCAGGAAAAAACGCATACGCCCTTTTTGGCCAACCAAGCAACCTGGAAAGGCAAATCAGCGCTACAAAGAAGACTCGCTTCCCATCGGTCAAAAGGGCCATGCTGAAAAAAGTGTCAAAACCAGAAATGCAGGACAGGCCATGGAGAAATGGGAGCCGTGCTACACTGATTGGCGGGATGTAAATTGCCAACAGCCACTCTGGAGAAGTGTACGGAGAGTCCTGAAACGTCTAAAAAGCAAAGCTTAGAGAGCATAGGGCACTTCCACTCATGGGGGTATACATTGGGAAAATTAAAAATCAGCAAGACACAAGCACCGCAAAGATTAGTGCTGCTCTCTTGACAAGGACCTCCACTTCATTCCACCTTCAATATCCCAGGAAAGAGAAAAATGGATAAAGAAGTTGTGGTCCTTATATACAATGGAATATCACTCAGCCATGAAATCAATGTCATAAGGCTAGTAGCAGCATGATGAGTGGATTTAGGTACGACGATTCTAAGTGAAATAAGTCACACAGAAAAGGACACTTCTCATAATGTATCACGTATAGAGGGAATGTAAAAACCGTTACACTTGAACTGAATTACAAAACAGAACAGAGTCACACATGCAGAAAACACACTATGGCTGCTTAACGGGAAAGGTGAGGTGGGGTGATACATAAAACAAGGGTTTCAAATTAGCTCAGATACCGTTCCATAAACCCAATATGTAATAGACAAGACCTACTCCTTGCTCAGAGAACTGGACTCAACACGCCCTATTCACCGCACAAGAATATATCTGACTAGTAATAATCTTAAAACCTATGTATTGATATCTCTCTGTTAGTGGGTCAAGTGGGTGTAAAGTGGCATAAACACAGCAGTGAAAAGCAGCTAAACCCCATTATAAAAATAAATTACTTCGAAAAACCCATGAAACAAAGACAGTGAAAGAGAGCGAAATTCTTACACAATGCGTTCAGGGGCTGTGATGCAACCTGGATTGACCATATCTAGACCCACAGCTGGATGAGACATAAGGGTGGACACTCTTGTGGCTGAGAGGTTTGGTGAGGTTGGGTGAGCAAACGCAGACCCTTTAAAGTAATACTGCGTGGTACCCATCGCATAGGTCCCAAATTTCCAGGTTCAAGGGCATCTTGCTACATCGAAAACATGCATGAGAAACCCAGAAGATGGTACACCGTGTGATGGGGAAAGGTTTCTAAAACGCACCTCATTTCTCATCTCCTTGTGCTCGGGTTCGCCATTCCAGCCACTTTACTAGCAATCTCCCTACTTGGAGCATCAGCACCTTTAACCTCCTGTTCCGTACAGGTTGCAATTTGTCCTGAGGATGAACGGGAAGACTTGGAACCAATGAGAGACTAGCTCTTGGTGTAGGGACAGGCACAGGTCACTCTATTTTCCCATCAGGAAGAAGAATTAACCACAGGCTCAGCCTGCCCCCCGGAACCAGAACAGGGCCTGAAGCCATCCTGCGCTTTTGCGGCCAGCTCCCTAAAAAGCGAGTTGTAAAATGGAGCTTCAGGGCACTGCAATTCACAAACCTGCAGAGTTATAAATGATAACTCTCGTCCACAAATATATTGAGGGAAGGCAAAGAAGAGGATTTGAAATCAAGGCAGAATTGCAGGAAACAGATTTCAGGAGGTAGATTCGAATCGCCTTTAAAGCACATGAAAAGCGGCAAAACGTTGACAATGATGCCCTTGGCCAAAAAGGGCGTATGCGTTTTTTCCTGAATATATTCAGGAAAAAACGCATACGCCCTTTTTGGCCAACCAAGCAACCTGGAAAGGCAAATCAGCGCTACAAAGAAGACTCGCTTCCCATCGGTCAAAAGGGCCATGCTGAAAAAAGTGTCAAAACCAGAAATGCAGGACAGGCCATGGAGAAATGGGAGCCTTGCTAAACTGATGGGCGGGATGTAAATTGCCAACAGCCACTCTGGAGAAGTGTACGGTGTGTCCTGAAACATCTAAACAACACAGCTTAGTGAGCATAGGGCACTTCCACTCATGGGGGTATAAATTGGGAAAATTAAAAATCAGCAAGACACAAACACCCCAAAGTTTAGGGCTGCTCTGTTGACAAGAACCTCCACTTCATTCCACCTTCAATATCCCAGGAAAGAGAAAAATGGATAAAGGAGTTGTGGTCCTTATATACAATGGAATATCACTCAGCCATGAAATCAATGTCATAAGGCTAGTAGCAGCATGATGAGTGGATTTAGGTACGACGATTCTAAGTGAAATAAGTCACACAGAAAAGGACACTTCTCATAAGGTATCACTGATAGAGGGAATGTAAAAACCGTTACACTTGAACTGAATTACAAAACAGAACGGAGTCACACATGTAGAAAACACACTATGGCTGCTTAACGGGAAAGGTGAGGTGGGGTGATACATAAAACAAGGGTTTCAAATTAGCTCAGATACCGTTCCATAAACCCAATATATAATAGACAAGATCTACTCCTTGCTCAGAGAACTGGACTCAACACGCCCTATTCACCGCACAAGAATATATCTGATTAGTAATAATCTTAAAACCTATGTATTGATATCTCTCTGTTAGTGTGTCAATTGGGTGTAAAGCGGCATAAACACAGCAGTGAAAAGCAGCTAAACCCCACTATAAAAATAAATTACTTTGAAAAACCCATGAAACAAAGACCATGAAAGAGAGCGAAATTCTTACACAATGCATTCAGGGGCTGTGATGCAACCTGGATTGACCATATCTAGACCCACAGCTGGATGAGACATAAGGGTGGACACTCTTGGGGCTGAGAGGTTTGGTGAGGTTGGGTGAGCAAACGCAGACCCTTTAAAGTAATACTGCGTGGTACCCATCGCATGGGTCCCAAATCTCCAGGTTCAAGGGCATCTTCCTACATCGAAAACATGCATGAGAAACCCTGAAGATGGTACACCGTGTGATGGGGAAAGGTTTCTAAAACGCACCTCATTTCTCATCTCCTTGTGCTCGGGTTCGCCATTCCAGCCACTTTACTAGCAATCTCCCTACTTGGAGCATCAGCACCTTTAACCTCCTGTTCCGTACAGGTTGCAATTTGTCCTGAGGATGAACGGGAAGACTTGGGACCAATGAGAGACTAGCTCTTGGTGTAGGGACAGGCACAGGTCACTCTATTTTCCCATCAGGAAGAAGAATTAACCACAGGCTCAGCCTGCCCCCCGGAACCAGAACAGGGCCTGAAGCCATCCTGCACTTTGGCGGCCAGCTCCCTAAAAAGCGAGTTGTAAAATGGAGCTTCAGGGCACTGCAATTCACAAACCTGCAGAGTTATAAATGATAACTCTCGTCCACAAATATATTGAGGGAAGGCAAAGAAGAGGATTTGAAATCAAGGCAGAATTGCAGGAAACAGATTTCAGGAGGTAGATTCGAATCGCCTTTAAAGCACATGAAAAGCGGCAAAACGTTGACAATGATGCCCTTGGCCAAAAAGGGCGTATGCGTTTTTTCCTGAATATATTCAGGAAAAAACGCATACGCCCTTTTTGGCCAACCAAGCAACCTGGAAAGGCAAATCAGCGCTACAAAGAAGACTCGCTTCCCATCGGTTAAAAGGGCCATGCTGAAAAAAGTGTCAAAACCAGAAATGCAGGACAGGCCATGGAGAAATGGGAGCCTTGCTACACTGATGGGCGGGATGTAAATTGCCAACAGCCACTCTGGAGAAGACTACGGTGTGTCCTGAAATATCTAAAAAACACAGCTTAGAGAGCATAGGGCACTTCCACTCATGGGGGTATAAATTGGGAAAATGAAAAATCAGCAAGACACAAGCACCCCAAAGATTAGGGCTGCTCTGCTGACAAGGACCTCCACTTCATTCCACCTTCAATATCCCAGGAAAGAGAAAAATGGATAAAGAAGTTGTGGTCCTTATGTACAATGGAATATCACTCAGCCATGAAATCAATGTCATAAGGCTAGTAGCAGCATGATGAGTGGATTTAGGTACGACGATTCTAAGTGAAATAAGTCACACAGAAAAGGACACTTCTCATAAGGTATCACTGATAGAGGGAATGTAAAAACCGTTACACTTGAACTGAATTACAAAACAGAACGGAGTCACACATGCAGAAAACACACTATGGCTGCTTAACGGGAAAGGTGAGGTGGGGTGATACATAAAACAAGGGTTTCAAATTAGCTCAGATACCGTTCCATAAACCCAATATGTAATAGACAAGATCTACTCCTTGCTCAGAGAACTGGACTCAACACGCCCTATTCACCGCACAAGAATATATCTGACTAGTAATAATTTTAAAACCTATGTATTGATATCTCTCTGTTAGTGTGTCAATTGGGTGTAAAGCGGCATAAACACAGCAGTGAAAAGCAGCTAAACCCCAGTATAAAAATAAATTACTTTGAAAAACCCATGAAACAAAGACAGTGAAAGAGAGCGAAATTCTTACACAATGCATTCAGGGGCTGTGATGCAACCTGGATTGACCATATCTAGACCCACAGCTGGATGAGACATAAGGGTGGACACTCTTGGGGCTGAGAGGTTTGGTGAGGTTGGGTGAGCAAACGCAGACCCTTTAAAGTAATACTGCGTGGTACCCATCGCATGGGTCCCAAATCTCCAGGTTCAAGGGCATCTTCCTACATCGAAAACATGCATGAGAAACCCTGAAGATGGTACACCGTGTGATGGGGAAAGGTTTCTAAAACGCACCTCATTTCTCATCTCCTTGTGCTCGGGTTCGCCATTCCAGCCACTTTACTAGCAATCTCCCTACTTGGAGCATCAGCACCTTTAACCTCCTGTTCCGTACAGGTTGCAATTTGTCCTGAGGATGAACGGGAAGACTTGGAACCAATGAGAGACTAGCTCTTGGTGTAGGGACAGGCACAGGTCACTCTATTTTCCCATCAGGAAGAAGAATTAACCACAGGCTCAGCCTGCCCCCCGGAACCAGAACAGGGCCTGAAGCCATCCTGCGCTTTGGCGGCCAGCTCCCTAAAAAGCGAGTTGTAAAATGGAGCTTCAGGGCACTGCAATTCACAAACCTGCAGAGTTATAAATGATAACTCTCGTCCACAAATATATTGAGGGAAGGCAAAGAAGAGGATATGAAATCAAGGCAGAATTGCAGGAAACAGATTTCAGGAGGTAGATTCGAATCGCCTTTAAAGCACATGAAAAGCGGCAAAACGTTGACAATGATGCCCTTGGCCAAAAAGGGCGTATGCGTTTTTTCCTGAATATATTCAGGAAAAAACGCATACGCCCTTTTTGGCCAACCAAGCAACCTGGAAAGGCAAATCAGCGCTACAAAGAAGACTCGCTTCCCATCGGTTAAAAGGGCCATGCTGAAAAAAGTGTCAAAACCAGAAATGCAGGACAGGCCATGGAGAAATGGGAGCCTTGCTACACTGATGGGCGGGATGTAAATTGCCAACAGCCACTCTGGAGAAGTGTACGGTGAGTCCTGAAACGTCTAAAAAGCAAAGCTTAGAGAGCATAGGGCACTTACACTCATGGGGGTATACATTGGGAAAATTAAAAATCAGCAAGACACAAGCACCCCAAAGTTTAGGGCTGCTCTCTTGACAAGGACCTCCACGTCATTCCACCTTCAATATCCCAGGAAAGAGAAAAATGGATAAAGAAGTTGTGGTCCTTATATACAATGGAATATCACTCAGCCATGAAATCAATGTCATAAGGCTAGTAGCAGCATGATGAGGGGATTTAGGTATGACGATTCTAAGTGAAATAAGTCACACAGAAAAGGACACTTCTCATAATGTATCACTTATAGAGGGAATGTAAAAACCGTTACACTTGAACTGAATTACAAAACAGAACAGAGTCACACATGCAGAAAACACACTATGGCTGCTTAACGGGAAAGGTGAGGTGGGGTGATACATAAAACAAGGGTTTCAAATTAGCTCAGATACAGTTCCATAAAACCAATATGTAATAGACAAGACCTACTCCTTGCTCAGAGAACTGGACTCAACACGCCCTATTCACCGCACAAGAATATATCTGACTAGTAATAATCTTAAAACCTATGTATTGATATCTCTCTGTTAGTGTGTCAAGTGGGTGTAAAGTGGCATAAACACAGCAGTGAAAAGCAGCTAAACCCCATTATAAAAATAAATTACTTCGAAAAACCCATGAAACAAAGACAGTGAAATAGAGCGAAATTCTTACACAATGCGTTCAGGGGCTGTGATGCAACCTGGATTGACCATATCTAGACCCACAGCTGGATGAGACATAAGGGTGGACACTCTTGTGGCTGAGAGGTTTGGTGAGGTTGGGTGAGCAAACGCAGACCCTTTAAAGTAATACTGCGTGGTACCCATCGCATGGGTCCCAAATCTCCAGGTTCAAGGGCATCTTGCTACATCGAAAACATGCATGAGAAACCCAGAAGATGGTACACCGTGTGATGGGGAAAGGTTTCTAAAACGCACCTCATTTCTCATCTCCTTGTGCTCGGGTTCGCCATTCCAGCCACTTTACTAGCAATCTCCCTACTTGGAGCATCAGCACCTTTAACCTCCTGTTCCGTACAGATTGCAATTTGTCCTGAGGATGAACGGGAAGACTTGGAACCAATGAGAGACTA
>NW_026778041.1:0-52246 GCF_028023285.1 Balaenoptera ricei
TGTGGCTGTTTCCCACAACAGCAGCTTTAAACCCAGTGCTAATGGTTGCTTATATAGTCACAAGGACTGCAGGGCTGTAAATGACACACGCCCTCAAAAATGCCCTGGGGTAGGGAATAGGCAAGAAAATTCAACACATGAGAATTTTTTCAAGAAGTCAATCAGAGGAGGGAAGTTGTACTCACTCTTTAAAAAAAAAGGAAAAGAAAAAAAGGACATGCCTAAAGCTCAGTATAAGGAATTATTAGCCACATGCAAATTCAAAGTCAAAAAGGGTGCAGCTCACACCGGTCATGACCATCAGCAAAAAGTCTACAAACGATAAATGCTGAAGGGGTTTTAGAGAACTGTGTACTTTCTAGCTGCTGGTGGGATGTAAAGTGGTAACGGCACTAACGCAAACTGAATCGAGCTGCTTGAAGAGGTAAAAATTGAGCTACCATATGATGCGGCAGGGCACCTTTGGGCCTATAACCTAAGACCACCAGAATCGGAAAGACAGATGCAGGCAAATGTGCACTGAAACAATATTGAAATAGCCAAGACATGGAAGCAAAAAAAGGTCCATAAACAAATGAATGGACAAAGAAGAAGTGGTATATAGACAGAATGGAATAGTAGCCTCGGGAAAAAAATGAACAATGCCGTTTTCAGGACTACAGTTGAGGCTAGAAATAATCATATAACGTTAAGTAAGTAAAAAGGGTATGACAAATATCCTGTGATATCATTTATGCATGTTATCCTAAGATTGCTACCAATGAACATATTTCCACAGAAAAAGACACTCACAGACTTATCAAATAAACTAATGGTTAGCCAAAATGAAAGGTGGGAGGATGGGTAAATTAGGACTATGGGGTTAACATACATATACTAATGTATGTTAAATGTATATAAACATATAACAGATAAACTTTATGAATTATATAATCACGAATACCTTTAAAATATACATTCTGTGATGACATACATGGTAACAGGATCCGAAGATGAACAGACATATGTAGGAATCATTAAGCAGATTCTGTACAGCCAGACAATCAAAACACTCCAATCAAATTTACCCCGATAAGAAATAGAAATTATATTTAAAAAACAAACATAAGTAAGGAGACATAAACTTCTGCGGCTTGTCCCAGCACATTCCACTCTAATTTACAACCTCGGAACCCTACCTCCAGGAAGACTCTGTTGCCAAAGTCACAAGAGTTGAGAACGTAATAATGCTGCCGCCTTGTGGCTGTTTCCCACAAGAGCAGCTTTAAACCCAGTGCCAATGGTTGCTTATATAGTCACAAGGACTGCAGGGCTGTAAATGACACAGGCCCTCAACAATGCCCTGGGGTAGGGAATAGGCAAGAAAATTCAACACATGAGAAGTTTTTCAAGAAATCAATCAGAGGAGGGAAGTTGTACTCACTCTTTAAAAAAAAAAGGAAAAGGAAAAAAAGGACATGCGTAAAGCTCAGTATAAGGAATTATTAGCCACATGCAAATTCAAATTCGAAAAGGTTTCAGCTCACACCAGTCAGGACCATCAGCAAAAAGTCTACAAACTATAAATGCTGAAGGGGTTTTAGAGAACTGTGTACCTTCTAGCTGCTGCTGGGATTTAAAGTGGTAACAGCACTAACAAAAACTGAATGGAGCTGCTTGAAAAGGTAAAAATTGAGCTACCATATGATGCAGCAGGGCAACTTTTGGGCCTATAAACTAAGACCACCAGAATCAGAAAGACAGAGGCAGGCAAATGTGCACTGCAGCAATACTGAAATAGCCAAGACATGGAAGCAAAAAAAGGTCCATAAACAGATGAATGGACAAAGATGAAGTGGTATATAGACAGAATGGAATAGTAGCCTCGGGAAAAAAATGAACAATGCCGTTTTCAGGCCTACACTTGAGCCTAGAAATAATCATATAACGTTAAGTAAGTAAAAAGGGTATGACAAATATCCTGTGATATCATTTATGCATGTTATCCTAAGATTGCTACCAATGAACATATTTCCACAGAAAAAGACACTCACAGACTTATCAAATAAACTAATGGTTAGCCAAAATGAAAGGTGGGAGGATGGGTAAATTAGGACTATGGGGTTAACATACATATACTAATGTATGTTAAATGTATATAAACATATAACAGATAAACTATATGTATTATATAATCACCAAGACCTTTAAAATATACATTTTGTAATCACATACATGGTAACAGGATCCGAAGATGAACAGACATATGCATGAATCATTGAGCAGATTCTGTACAGCCAGACAATCAAAACACTCTAATCAAATTTACTCCGATAAGAAATAGAATTTAAACTTAAAAAACAAACATAAGTAAGGAGACATAAACTTCTGGGGGCTTGTCCTAGCACATTCCGCTCTAATTTACAACCTCGGAACACGACCTACAGGAAGACTCTGTTGCACTACTAACAAGAGTTGAGAACGTAATAATGCTGCCGCCTTGTGGCTGTTTCCCACAACAGCAGCTTTAAACCCAGTGCTAATGGTTGCTTATATAGTCACAAGGACCGCAGGGCTGTAAATGACACACGCCCTCAAAAATGCCCTGGGGTAGGGAATAGGCAAGAAAATTCAACACATGAGAATTTTTTCAAGAAGTCAATCAGAGGAGGGAAGTTGTACTCACTCTTTAAAAAAAAAGGAAAAGAAAAAAAGGACATGCCTAAAGCTCAGTATAAGGAATTATTAGCCACATGCAAATTCAAAGTCAAAAAGGGTGCAGCTCACACCGGTCATGACCATCAGCAAAAAGTCTACAAACGATAAATGCTGAAGGGGTTTTAGAGAACTGTGTACTTTCTAGCTGCTGGTGGGATGTAAAGTGGTAACGGCACTAACGCAAACTGAATCGAGCTGCTTGAAGAGGTAAAAATTGAGCTACCATATGATGCGGCAGGGCACCTTTGGGCCTATAACCTAAGACCACCAGAATCGGAAAGACAGATGCAGGCAAATGTGCACTGAAACAATATTGAAATAGCCAAGACATGGAAGCAAAAAAAGGTCCATAAACAAATGAATGGACAAAGAAGAAGTGGTATATAGACAGAATGGAATAGTAGCCTCGGGAAAAAAATGAACAATGCCGTTTTCAGGACTACAGTTGAGCCTAGAAATAATCATATAACGTTAAGTAAGTAAAAAGGGTATGACAAATATCCTGTGATATCATTTATGCATGTTATCCTAAGATTGCTACCAATGAACATATTTCCACAGAAAAAGACACTCACAGACTTATCAAATAAACTAATGGTTAGCCAAAATGAAAGGTGGGAGGATGGGTAAATTAGGACTATGGGGTTAACATACATATACTAATGTATGTTAAATGTATATAAACATATAACAGATAAACTTTATGAATTATATAATCACGAATACCTTTAAAATATACATTCTGTGATGACATACATGGTAACAGGATCCGAAGATGAACAGACATATGTAGGAATCATTAAGCAGATTCTGTACAGCCAGACAATCAAAACACTCCAATCAAATTTACCCCGATAAGAAATAGAAATTATATTTAAAAAACAAACATAAGTAAGGAGACATAAACTTCTGCGGCTTGTCCCAGCACATTCCACTCTAATTTACAACCTCGGAACCCTACCTCCAGGAAGACTCTGTTGCCAAAGTCACAAGAGTTGAGAACGTAATAATGCTGCCGCCTTGTGGCTGTTTCCCACAAGAGCAGCTTTAAACCCAGTGCCAATGGTTGCTTATATAGTCACAAGGACTGCAGGGCTGTAAATGACACAGGCCCTCAACAATGCCCTGGGGTAGGGAATAGGCAAGAAAATTCAACACATGAGAAGTTTTTCAAGAAATCAATCAGAGGAGGGAAGTTGTACTCACTCTTTAAAAAAAAAAGGAAAAGGAAAAAAAGGACATGCGTAAAGCTCAGTATAAGGAATTATTAGCCACATGCAAATTCAAATTCGAAAAGGTTTCAGCTCACACCAGTCAGGACCATCAGCAAAAAGTCTACAAACTATAAATGCTGAAGGGGTTTTAGAGAACTGTGTACCTTCTAGCTGCTGCTGGGATTTAAAGTGGTAACAGCACTAACAAAAACTGAATGGAGCTGCTTGAAAAGGTAAAAATTGAGCTACCATATGATGCAGCAGGGCAACTTTTGGGCCTATAAACTAAGACCACCAGAATCAGAAAGACAGAGGCAGGCAAATGTGCACTGCAGCAATACTGAAATAGCCAAGACATGGAAGCAAAAAAAGGTCCATAAACAGATGAATGGACAAAGATGAAGTGGTATATAGACAGAATGGAATAGTAGCCTCGGGAAAAAAATGAACAATGCCGTTTTCAGGCCTACACTTGAGCCTAGAAATAATCATATAACGTTAAGTAAGTAAAAAGGGTATGACAAATATCCTGTGATATCATTTATGCATGTTATCCTAAGATTGCTACCAATGAACATATTTCCACAGAAAAAGACACTCACAGACTTATCAAATAAACTAATGGTTAGCCAAAATGAAAGGTGGGAGGATGGGTAAATTAGGACTATGGGGTTAACATACATATACTAATGTATGTTAAATGTATATAAACATATAACAGATAAACTATATGTATTATATAATCACCAAGACCTTTAAAATATACATTTTGTAATCACATACATGGTAACAGGATCCGAAGATGAACAGACATATGCATGAATCATTGAGCAGATTCTGTACAGCCAGACAATCAAAACACTCTAATCAAATTTACTCCGATAAGAAATAGAATTTAAACTTAAAAAACAAACATAAGTAAGGAGACATAAACTTCTGGGGGCTTGTCCTAGCACATTCCGCTCTAATTTACAACCTCGGAACACGACCTACAGGAAGACTCTGTTGCACTACTAACAAGAGTTGAGAACGTAATAATGCTGCCGCCTTGTGGCTGTTTCTCACAACAGCAGCTTTAAACCCAGTGCTAATGGTTGCTTATATAGTCACAAGGACTGCAGGGCTGTAAATGACACACGCCCTCAAAAATGCCCTGGGGTAGGGAATAGGCAAGAAAATTCAACACATGAGAATTTTTTCAAGAAGTCAATCAGAGGAGGGAAGTTGTACTCACTCTTTAAAAAAAAAGGAAAAGAAAAAAAGGACATGCCTAAAGCTCAGTATAAGGAATTATTAGCCACATGCAAATTCAAAGTCAAAAAGGGTGCAGCTCACACCGGTCATGACCATCAGCAAAAAGTCTACAAACGATAAATGCTGAAGGGGTTTTAGAGAACTGTGTACTTTCTAGCTGCTGGTGGGATGTAAAGTGGTAACGGCACTAACGCAAACTGAATCGAGCTGCTTGAAGAGGTAAAAATTGAGCTACCATATGATGCGGCAGGGCACCTTTGGGCCTATAACCTAAGACCACCAGAATCGGAAAGACAGATGCAGGCAAATGTGCACTGAAACAATATTGAAATAGCCAAGACATGGAAGCAAAAAAAGGTCCATAAACAAATGAATGGACAAAGAAGAAGTGGTATATAGACAGAATGGAATAGTAGCCTCGGGAAAAAAATGAACAATGCCGTTTTCAGGACTACAGTTGAGCCTAGAAATAATCATATAACGTTAAGTAAGTTAAAAGGGTATGACAAATATCCTGTGATATCATTTATGCATGTTATCCTAAGATTGCTACCAATGAACATATTTCCACAGAAAAAGACACTCACAGACTTATCAAATAAACTAATGGTTAGCCAAAATGAAAGGTGGGAGGATGGGTAAATTAGGACTATGGGGTTAACATACATATACTAATGTATGTTAAATGTATATAAACATATAACAGATAAACTTTATGAATTATATAATCACGAATACCTTTAAAATATACATTCTGTGATGACATACATGGTAACAGGATCCGAAGATGAACAGACATATGTAGGAATCATTAAGCAGATTCTGTACAGCCAGACAATCAAAACACTCCAATCAAATTTACCCCGATAAGAAATAGAAATTATATTTAAAAAACAAACATAAGTAAGGAGACATAAACTTCTGGGGGCATGTTCAAGCACATTCCACTCTAATTTACAACCTCGGAACCCTACCTCCAGGAAGACTCTGTTGCCAAAGTCACAAGAGTTGAGAACGTAATAATGCTGCCGCCTTGTGGCTGTTTCCCACAAGAGCAACTTTAAACCCAGTGCCAATGGTTGCTTATATAGTCACAAGGACTGCAGGGCTGTAAATGACACAGGCCCTCAAAACATCCCCTGGCGTAGGGAATAGGCAAGAAAATTCAAGACATGAGAAATTTTCCAAGAAATCAATAAGAGGAGGGAAGTTGTACTCACTCTTTAAAAAAAAGGAAAAGAAAAAAAAGGACATGCGTAAAGCTCAGTATAAGGAATTATTAGCCACATGCAAATTCAAATTCAAAAAGGTTTCAGCTCACACCAGTCAGGACCATCAGCAAAAAGTCTACAAACTATAAATGCTGAAGGGGTTTTAGAGAACTGTGTACCTTCTAGCTGCTGCTGGGATTTAAAGTGGTAACAGCACTAACGCAAACTGAATGGAGCTGCTTGAAAAGGTAAAAATTGACCTATCATATGATGCGGCAGGGCACCTTTTGGGCCTATAAACTAAGACCACCAGAATCAGAAAGACAGAGGCAGGCAAATGTGCACTGCAGCAATACTGAAATAGCCAAGACATGGAAGCAAAAAAAGGTCCATAAACAGATGAATGGACAAAGAAGAAGTGGTATATGGACAGAATGGAATGGTAGCCTTGGGAAAAAATGAACAATGCCGTTTTCAGGACTACAGTTGAGCCTGTAAATATTCATATAACTTTAAGTAAGTAAAAAGGGTATGACAAATATCGTATGATATCATTTATACATGTTATCCTAAGATTGCTACCAATGAACATATTTCCACAGAAAAAGACACTCACAGACTTATCAAATAAACTAATGGTTAGCCAAAATGAAAGGTGGGAGGATGGGTAAATTAGGACTATGGGGTTAACATACATATACTAATGTATGTTAAATGTATATAAACATATAACAGATAAACTATATGTATTATATAATCACCAAGACCTTTAAAATATACATTTTGTAATCACATACATGGTAACAGGATCCGAAGATGAACAGACATATGCATGAATCATTGAGCAGATTCTGTACAGCCAGACAATCAAAACACTCTAATCAAATTTACTCCGATAAGAAATAGAATTTAAACTTAAAAAACAAACATAAGTAAGGAGACATAAACTTCTGGGGGCTTGTCCCAGCACATTCCACTCTAATTTACAACCTCGGAACACGACCTACAGGAAGACTCTGTTGCACTACTAACAAGAGTTGAGAACGTAATAATGCTGCCGCCTTGTGGCTGTTTCCCACAACAGCAGCTTTAAACCCAGTGCTAATGGTTGCTTATATAGTCACAAGGACTGCAGGGCTGTAAATGACACACGCCCTCAAAAATGCCCTGGGGTAGGGAATAGGCAAGAAAATTCAACACATGAGAATTTTTTCAAGAAGTCAATCAGAGGAGGGAAGTTGTACTCACTCTTTAAAAAAAAAGGAAAAGAAAAAAAAGGACATGCCTAAAGCTCAGTATAAGGAATTATTAGCCACATGCAAATTCAGTCAAAAAGGGTGCAGCTCACACCGGTCATGACCATCAGCAAAAAGTCTACAAACGATAAATGCTGAAGGGGTTTTAGAGAACTGTGTACTTTCTAGCTGCTGGTGGGATGTAAAGTGGTAACGGCACTAACGCAAACTGAATCGAGCTGCTTGAAGAGGTAAAAATTGAGCTACCATATGATGCGGCAGGGCACCTTTGGGCCTATAACCTAAGACCACCAGAATCGGAAAGACAGATGCAGGCAAATGTGCACTGAAACAATATTGAAATAGCCAAGACATGGAAGCAAAAAAAGGTCCATAAACAAATGAATGGACAAAGAAGAAGTGGTATATAGACAGAATGGAATAGTAGCCTCGGGAAAAAAATGAACAATGCCGTTTTCAGGACTACAGTTGAGCCTAGAAATAATCATATAACGTTAAGTAAGTAAAAAGGGTATGACAAATATCCTGTGATATCATTTATGCATGTTATCCTAAGATTGCTACCAATGAACATATTTCCACAGAAAAAGACACTCACAGACTTATCAAATAAACTAATGGTTAGCCAAAATGAAAGGTGGGAGGATGGGTAAATTAGGACTATGGGGTTAACATACATATACTAATGTATGTTAAATGTATATAAACATATAACAGATAAACTTTATGAATTATATAATCACGAATACCTTTAAAATATACATTCTGTGATGACATACATGGTAACAGGATCCGAAGATGAACAGACATATGTAGGAATCATTAAGCAGATTCTGTACAGCCAGACAATCAAAACACTCCAATCAAATTTACCCCGATAAGAAATAGAAATTATATTTAAAAAACAAACATAAGTAAGGAGACATAAACTTCTGCGGCTTGTCCCAGCACATTCCACTCTAATTTACAACCTCGGAACCCTACCTCCAGGAAGACTCTGTTGCCAAAGTCACAAGAGTTGAGAACGTAATAATGCTGCCGCCTTGTGGCTGTTTCCCACAAGAGCAGCTTTAAACCCAGTGCCAATGGTTGCTTATATAGTCACAAGGACTGCAGGGCTGTAAATGACACAGGCCCTCAACAATGCCCTGGGGTAGGGAATAGGCAAGAAAATTCAACACATGAGAAGTTTTTCAAGAAATCAATCAGAGGAGGGAAGTTGTACTCACTCTTTAAAAAAAAAAGGAAAAGGAAAAAAAGGACATGCGTAAAGCTCAGTATAAGGAATTATTAGCCACATGCAAATTCAAATTCGAAAAGGTTTCAGCTCACACCAGTCAGGACCATCAGCAAAAAGTCTACAAACTATAAATGCTGAAGGGGTTTTAGAGAACTGTGTACCTTCTAGCTGCTGCTGGGATTTAAAGTGGTAACAGCACTAACAAAAACTGAATGGAGCTGCTTGAAAAGGTAAAAATTGAGCTACCATATGATGCAGCAGGGCAACTTTTGGGCCTATAAACTAAGACCACCAGAATCAGAAAGACAGAGGCAGGCAAATGTGCACTGCAGCAATACTGAAATAGCCAAGACATGGAAGCAAAAAAAGGTCCATAAACAGATGAATGGACAAAGATGAAGTGGTATATAGACAGAATGGAATAGTAGCCTCGGGAAAAAAATGAACAATGCCGTTTTCAGGACTACAGTTGAGTCTGTAAATATTCATATAACGTTAAGTAAGTAAAAAGGGTATGACAAATATCCTGTGATATCATTTATGCATGTTATCCTAAGATTGCTACCAATGAACATATTTCCACAGAAAAAGACACTCACAGACTTATCAAATAAACTAATGGTTAGCCAAAATGAAAGGTGGGAGGATGGGTAAATTAGGACTATGGGGTTAACATACATATACTAATGTATGTTAAATGTATATAAACATATAACAGATAAACTATATGTATTATATAATCACCAAGACCTTTAAAATATACATTTTGTAATCACATACATGGTAACAGGATCCGAAGATGAACAGACATATGCATGAATCATTGAGCAGATTCTGTACAGCCAGACAATCAAAACACTCTAATCAAATTTACTCCGATAAGAAATAGAATTTAAACTTAAAAAACAAACATAAGTAAGGAGACATAAACTTCTGGGGGCTTGTCCCAGCACATTCCACTCTAATTTACAACCTCGGAACACGACCTACAGGAAGACTCTGTTGCACTACTAACAAGAGTTGAGAACGTAATAATGCTGCCGCCTTGTGGCTGTTTCCCACAACAGCAGCTTTAAACCCAGTGCTAATGGTTGCTTATATAGTCACAAGGACTGCAGGGCTGTAAATGACACACGCCCTCAAAAATGCCCTGGGGTAGGGAATAGGCAAGAAAATTCAACACATGAGAATTTTTTCAAGAAGTCAATCAGAGGAGGGAAGTTGTACTCACTCTTTAAAAAAAAAGGAAAAGAAAAAAAGGACATGCCTAAAGCTCAGTATAAGGAATTATTAGCCACATGCAAATTCAAAGTCAAAAAGGGTGCAGCTCACACCGGTCATGACCATCAGCAAAAAGTCTACAAACGATAAATGCTGAAGGGGTTTTAGAGAACTGTGTACTTTCTAGCTGCTGGTGGGATGTAAAGTGGTAACGGCACTAACGCAAACTGAATCGAGCTGCTTGAAGAGGTAAAAATTGAGCTACCATATGATGCGGCAGGGCACCTTTGGGCCTATAACCTAAGACCACCAGAATCGGAAAGACAGATGCAGGCAAATGTGCACTGAAACAATATTGAAATAGCCAAGACATGGAAGCAAAAAAAGGTCCATAAACAAATGAATGGACAAAGAAGAAGTGGTATATAGACAGAATGGAATAGTAGCCTCGGGAAAAAAATGAACAATGCCGTTTTCAGGACTACAGTTGAGCCTAGAAATAATCATATAACGTTAAGTAAGTAAAAAGGGTATGACAAATATCCTGTGATATCATTTATGCATGTTATCCTAAGATTGCTACCAATGAACATATTTCCACAGAAAAAGACACTCACAGACTTATCAAATAAACTAATGGTTAGCCAAAATGAAAGGTGGGAGGATGGGTAAATTAGGACTATGGGGTTAACATACATATACTAATGTATGTTAAATGTATATAAACATATAACAGATAAACTTTATGAATTATATAATCACGAATACCTTTAAAATATACATTCTGTGATCATATACATGGTAACAGGATCCAAAGATGAACAGACATATGTAGGAATCATTAAGCAGATTCTGTACAGCCAGACAATCAAAACACTCCAATCAAATTTACCCCGATAAGAAATAGAAATTATATTTAAAAAACAAACATAAGTAAGGAGACATAAACTTCTGGGGGCATGTTCAAGCACATTCCACTCTAATTTACAACCTCGGAACCCTACCTCCAGGAAGACTCTGTTGCCAAAGTCACAAGAGTTGAGAACGTAATAATGCTGCCGCCTTGTGGCTGTTTCCCACAAGAGCAACTTTAAACCCAGTGCCAATGGTTGCTTATATAGTCACAAGGACTGCAGGGCTGTAAATGACACAGGCCCTCAAAACATCCCCTGGCGTAGGGAATAGGCAAGAAAATTCAAGACATGAGAAATTTTCCAAGAAATCAATAAGAGGAGGGAAGTTGTACTCACTCTTTAAAAAAAAGGAAAAGAAAAAAAAGGACATGCGTAAAGCTCAGTATAAGGAATTATTAGCCACATGCAAATTCAAATTCAAAAAGGTTTCAGCTCACACCAGTCAGGACCATCAGCAAAAAGTCTACAAACTATAAATGCTGAAGGGGTTTTAGAGAACTGTGTACCTTCTAGCTGCTGCTGGGATTTAAAGTGGTAACAGCACTAACGCAAACTGAATGGAGCTGCTTGAAAAGGTAAAAATTGACCTATCATATGATGCGGCAGGGCACCTTTTGGGCCTATAAACTAAGACCACCAGAATCAGAAAGACAGAGGCAGGCAAATGTGCACTGCAGCAATACTGAAATAGCCAAGACATGGAAGCAAAAAAAGGTCCATAAACAGATGAATGGACAAAGAAGAAGTGGTATATGGACAGAATGGAATGGTAGCCTTGGGAAAAAATGAACAATGCCGTTTTCAGGACTACAGTTGAGCCTGTAAATATTCATATAACTTTAAGTAAGTAAAAAGGGTATGACAAATATCGTATGATATCATTTATACATGTTATCCTAAGATTGCTACCAATGAACATATTTCCACAGAAAAAGACACTCACAGACTTATCAAATAAACTAATGGTTAGCCAAAATGAAAGGTGGGAGGATGGGTAAATTAGGACTATGGGGTTAACATACATATACTAATGTATGTTAAATGTATATAAACATATAACAGATAAACTATATGTATTATATAATCACCAAGACCTTTAAAATATACATTTTGTAATCACATACATGGTAACAGGATCCGAAGATGAACAGACATATGCATGAATCATTGAGCAGATTCTGTACAGCCAGACAATCAAAACACTCTAATCAAATTTACTCCGATAAGAAATAGAATTTAAACTTAAAAAACAAACATAAGTAAGGAGACATAAACTTCTGGGGGCTTGTCCCAGCACATTCCACTCTAATTTACAACCTCGGAACACGACCTACAGGAAGACTCTGTTGCACTACTAACAAGAGTTGAGAACGTAATAATGCTGCCGCCTTGTGGCTGTTTCCCACAACAGCAGCTTTAAACCCAGTGCTAATGGTTGCTTATATAGTCACAAGGACTGCAGGGCTGTAAATGACACACGCCCTCAAAAATGCCCTGGGGTAGGGAATAGGCAAGAAAATTCAACACATGAGAATTTTTTCAAGAAGTCAATCAGAGGAGGGAAGTTGTACTCACTCTTTAAAAAAAAAGGAAAAGAAAAAAAGGACATGCCTAAAGCTCAGTATAAGGAATTATTAGCCACATGCAAATTCAAAGTCAAAAAGGGTGCAGCTCACACCGGTCATGACCATCAGCAAAAAGTCTACAAACGATAAATGCTGAAGGGGTTTTAGAGAACTGTGTACTTTCTAGCTGCTGGTGGGATGTAAAGTGGTAACGGCACTAACGCAAACTGAATCGAGCTGCTTGAAGAGGTAAAAATTGAGCTACCATATGATGCGGCAGGGCACCTTTGGGCCTATAACCTAAGACCACCAGAATCGGAAAGACAGATGCAGGCAAATGTGCACTGAAACAATATTGAAATAGCCAAGACATGGAAGCAAAAAAAGGTCCATAAACAAATGAATGGACAAAGAAGAAGTGGTATATAGACAGAATGGAATAGTAGCCTCGGGAAAAAAATGAACAATGCCGTTTTCAGGACTACAGTTGAGCCTAGAAATAATCATATAACGTTAAGTAAGTAAAAAGGGTATGACAAATATCCTGTGATATCATTTATGCATGTTATCCTAAGATTGCTACCAATGAACATATTTCCACAGAAAAAGACACTCACAGACTTATCAAATAAACTAATGGTTAGCCAAAATGAAAGGTGGGAGGATGGGTAAATTAGGACTATGGGGTTAACATACATATACTAATGTATGTTAAATGTATATAAACATATAACAGATAAACTTTATGAATTATATAATCACGAATACCTTTAAAATATACATTCTGTGATGACATACATGGTAACAGGATCCGAAGATGAACAGACATATGTAGGAATCATTAAGCAGATTCTGTACAGCCAGACAATCAAAACACTCCAATCAAATTTACCCCGATAAGAAATAGAAATTATATTTAAAAAACAAACATAAGTAAGGAGACATAAACTTCTGCGGCTTGTCCCAGCACATTCCACTCTAATTTACAACCTCGGAACCCTACCTCCAGGAAGACTCTGTTGCCAAAGTCACAAGAGTTGAGAACGTAATAATGCTGCCGCCTTGTGGCTGTTTCCCACAAGAGCAGCTTTAAACCCAGTGCCAATGGTTGCTTATATAGTCACAAGGACTGCAGGGCTGTAAATGACACAGGCCCTCAACAATGCCCTGGGGTAGGGAATAGGCAAGAAAATTCAACACATGAGAAGTTTTTCAAGAAATCAATCAGAGGAGGGAAGTTGTACTCACTCTTTAAAAAAAAAAGGAAAAGGAAAAAAAGGACATGCGTAAAGCTCAGTATAAGGAATTATTAGCCACATGCAAATTCAAATTCGAAAAGGTTTCAGCTCACACCAGTCAGGACCATCAGCAAAAAGTCTACAAACTATAAATGCTGAAGGGGTTTTAGAGAACTGTGTACCTTCTAGCTGCTGCTGGGATTTAAAGTGGTAACAGCACTAACGCAAACTGAATGGAGCTGCTTGAAAAGGTAAAAATTGACCTATCATATGATGCGGCAGGGCACCTTTTGGGCCTATAAACTAAGACCACCAGAATCAGAAAGACAGAGGCAGGCAAATGTGCACTGCAGCAATACTGAAATAGCCAAGACATGGAAGCAAAAAAAGGTCCATAAACAGATGAATGGACAAAGAAGAAGTGGTATATGGACAGAATGGAATGGTAGCCTTGGGAAAAAATGAACAATGCCGTTTTCAGGACTACAGTTGAGCCTGTAAATATTCATATAACTTTAAGTAAGTAAAAAGGGTATGACAAATATCCTGTGATATCATTTATGCATGTTATCCTAAGATTGCTACCAATGAACATATTTCCACAGAAAAAGACACTCACAGACTTATCAAATAAACTAATGGTTAGCCAAAATGAAAGGTGGGAGGATGGGTAAATTAGGACTATGGGGTTAACATACATATACTAATGTATGTTAAATGTATATAAACATATAACAGATAAACTATATGTATTATATAATCACCAAGACCTTTAAAATATACATTTTGTAATCACATACATGGTAACAGGATCCGAAGATGAACAGACATATGCATGAATCATTGAGCAGATTCTGTACAGCCAGACAATCAAAACACTCTAATCAAATTTACTCCGATAAGAAATAGAATTTAAACTTAAAAAACAAACATAAGTAAGGAGACATAAACTTCTGGGGGCTTGTCCCAGCACATTCCACTCTAATTTACAACCTCGGAACACGACCTACAGGAAGACTCTGTTGCACTACTAACAAGAGTTGAGAACGTAATAATGCTGCCGCCTTGTGGCTGTTTCCCACAACAGCAGCTTTAAACCCAGTGCTAATGGTTGCTTATATAGTCACAAGGACTGCAGGGCTGTAAATGACACACGCCCTCAAAAATGCCCTGGGGTAGGGAATAGGCAAGAAAATTCAACACATGAGAATTTTTTCAAGAAGTCAATCAGAGGAGGGAAGTTGTACTCACTCTTTAAAAAAAAAGGAAAAGAAAAAAAGGACATGCCTAAAGCTCAGTATAAGGAATTATTAGCCACATGCAAATTCAAAGTCAAAAAGGGTGCAGCTCACACCGGTCATGACCATCAGCAAAAAGTCTACAAACGATAAATGCTGAAGGGGTTTTAGAGAACTGTGTACTTTCTAGCTGCTGGTGGGATGTAAAGTGGTAACGGCACTAACGCAAACTGAATCGAGCTGCTTGAAGAGGTAAAAATTGAGCTACCATATGATGCGGCAGGGCACCTTTGGGCCTATAACCTAAGACCACCAGAATCGGAAAGACAGATGCAGGCAAATGTGCACTGAAACAATATTGAAATAGCCAAGACATGGAAGCAAAAAAAGGTCCATAAACAAATGAATGGACAAAGAAGAAGTGGTATATAGACAGAATGGAATAGTAGCCTCGGGAAAAAAATGAACAATGCCGTTTTCAGGACTACAGTTGAGCCTAGAAATAATCATATAACGTTAAGTAAGTAAAAAGGGTATGACAAATATCCTGTGATATCATTTATGCATGTTATCCTAAGATTGCTACCAATGAACATATTTCCACAGAAAAAGACACTCACAGACTTATCAAATAAACTAATGGTTAGCCAAAATGAAAGGTGGGAGGATGGGTAAATTAGGACTATGGGGTTAACATACATATACTAATGTATGTTAAATGTATATAAACATATAACAGATAAACTTTATGAATTATATAATCACGAATACCTTTAAAATATACATTCTGTGATCATATACATGGTAACAGGATCCAAAGATGAACAGACATATGTAGGAATCATTAAGCAGATTCTGTACAGCCAGACAATCAAAACACTCCAATCAAATTTACCCCGATAAGAAATAGAAATTATATTTAAAAAACAAACATAAGTAAGGAGACATAAACTTCTGGGGGCATGTTCAAGCACATTCCACTCTAATTTACAACCTCGGAACCCTACCTCCAGGAAGACTCTGTTGCCAAAGTCACAAGAGTTGAGAACGTAATAATGCTGCCGCCTTGTGGCTGTTTCCCACAAGAGCAACTTTAAACCCAGTGCCAATGGTTGCTTATATAGTCACAAGGACTGCAGGGCTGTAAATGACACAGGCCCTCAAAACATCCCCTGGCGTAGGGAATAGGCAAGAAAATTCAAGACATGAGAAATTTTCCAAGAAATCAATAAGAGGAGGGAAGTTGTACTCACTCTTTAAAAAAAAGGAAAAGAAAAAAAAGGACATGCGTAAAGCTCAGTATAAGGAATTATTAGCCACATGCAAATTCAAATTCAAAAAGGTTTCAGCTCACACCAGTCAGGACCATCAGCAAAAAGTCTACAAACTATAAATGCTGAAGGGGTTTTAGAGAACTGTGTACCTTCTAGCTGCTGCTGGGATTTAAAGTGGTAACAGCACTAACGCAAACTGAATGGAGCTGCTTGAAAAGGTAAAAATTGACCTATCATATGATGCGGCAGGGCACCTTTTGGGCCTATAAACTAAGACCACCAGAATCAGAAAGACAGAGGCAGGCAAATGTGCACTGCAGCAATACTGAAATAGCCAAGACATGGAAGCAAAAAAAGGTCCATAAACAGATGAATGGACAAAGAAGAAGTGGTATATGGACAGAATGGAATGGTAGCCTTGGGAAAAAATGAACAATGCCGTTTTCAGGACTACAGTTGAGCCTGTAAATATTCATATAACTTTAAGTAAGTAAAAAGGGTATGACAAATATCGTATGATATCATTTATACATGTTATCCTAAGATTGCTACCAATGAACATATTTCCACAGAAAAAGACACTCACAGACTTATCAAATAAACTAATGGTTAGCCAAAATGAAAGGTGGGAGGATGGGTAAATTAGGACTATGGGGTTAACATACATATACTAATGTATGTTAAATGTATATAAACATATAACAGATAAACTATATGTATTATATAATCACCAAGACCTTTAAAATATACATTTTGTAATCACATACATGGTAACAGGATCCGAAGATGAACAGACATATGCATGAATCATTGAGCAGATTCTGTACAGCCAGACAATCAAAACACTCTAATCAAATTTACTCCGATAAGAAATAGAATTTAAACTTAAAAAACAAACATAAGTAAGGAGACATAAACTTCTGGGGGCTTGTCCCAGCACATTCCACTCTAATTTACAACCTCGGAACACGACCTACAGGAAGACTCTGTTGCACTACTAACAAGAGTTGAGAACGTAATAATGCTGCCGCCTTGTGGCTGTTTCCCACAACAGCAGCTTTAAACCCAGTGCTAATGGTTGCTTATATAGTCACAAGGACTGCAGGGCTGTAAATGACACACGCCCTCAAAAATGCCCTGGGGTAGGGAATAGGCAAGAAAATTCAACACATGAGAATTTTTTCAAGAAGTCAATCAGAGGAGGGAAGTTGTACTCACTCTTTAAAAAAAAAGGAAAAGAAAAAAAGGACATGCCTAAAGCTCAGTATAAGGAATTATTAGCCACATGCAAATTCAGTCAAAAAGGGTGCAGCTCACACCGGTCATGACCATCAGCAAAAAGTCTACAAACGATAAATGCTGAAGGGGTTTTAGAGAACTGTGTACTTTCTAGCTGCTGGTGGGATGTAAAGTGGTAACGGCACTAACGCAAACTGAATCGAGCTGCTTGAAGAGGTAAAAATTGAGCTACCATATGATGCGGCAGGGCACCTTTGGGCCTATAACCTAAGACCACCAGAATCGGAAAGACAGATGCAGGCAAATGTGCACTGAAACAATATTGAAATAGCCAAGACATGGAAGCAAAAAAAGGTCCATAAACAAATGAATGGACAAAGAAGAAGTGGTATATAGACAGAATGGAATAGTAGCCTCGGGAAAAAAATGAACAATGCCGTTTTCAGGACTACAGTTGAGCCTAGAAATAATCATATAACGTTAAGTAAGTAAAAAGGGTATGACAAATATCCTGTGATATCATTTATGCATGTTATCCTAAGATTGCTACCAATGAACATATTTCCACAGAAAAAGACACTCACAGACTTATCAAATAAACTAATGGTTAGCCAAAATGAAAGGTGGGAGGATGGGTAAATTAGGACTATGGGGTTAACATACATATACTAATGTATGTTAAATGTATATAAACATATAACAGATAAACTTTATGAATTATATAATCACGAATACCTTTAAAATATACATTCTGTGATGACATACATGGTAACAGGATCCGAAGATGAACAGACATATGTAGGAATCATTAAGCAGATTCTGTACAGCCAGACAATCAAAACACTCCAATCAAATTTACCCCGATAAGAAATAGAAATTATATTTAAAAAACAAACATAAGTAAGGAGACATAAACTTCTGCGGCTTGTCCCAGCACATTCCACTCTAATTTACAACCTCGGAACCCTACCTCCAGGAAGACTCTGTTGCCAAAGTCACAAGAGTTGAGAACGTAATAATGCTGCCGCCTTGTGGCTGTTTCCCACAAGAGCAGCTTTAAACCCAGTGCCAATGGTTGCTTATATAGTCACAAGGACTGCAGGGCTGTAAATGACACAGGCCCTCAACAATGCCCTGGGGTAGGGAATAGGCAAGAAAATTCAACACATGAGAAGTTTTTCAAGAAATCAATCAGAGGAGGGAAGTTGTACTCACTCTTTAAAAAAAAAAGGAAAAGGAAAAAAAGGACATGCGTAAAGCTCAGTATAAGGAATTATTAGCCACATGCAAATTCAAATTCGAAAAGGTTTCAGCTCACACCAGTCAGGACCATCAGCAAAAAGTCTACAAACTATAAATGCTGAAGGGGTTTTAGAGAACTGTGTACCTTCTAGCTGCTGCTGGGATTTAAAGTGGTAACAGCACTAACGCAAACTGAATGGAGCTGCTTGAAAAGGTAAAAATTGACCTATCATATGATGCGGCAGGGCACCTTTTGGGCCTATAAACTAAGACCACCAGAATCAGAAAGACAGAGGCAGGCAAATGTGCACTGCAGCAATACTGAAATAGCCAAGACATGGAAGCAAAAAAAGGTCCATAAACAGATGAATGGACAAAGAAGAAGTGGTATATGGACAGAATGGAATGGTAGCCTTGGGAAAAAATGAACAATGCCGTTTTCAGGACTACAGTTGAGCCTGTAAATATTCATATAACTTTAAGTAAGTAAAAAGGGTATGACAAATATCCTGTGATATCATTTATGCATGTTATCCTAAGATTGCTACCAATGAACATATTTCCACAGAAAAAGACACTCACAGACTTATCAAATAAACTAATGGTTAGCCAAAATGAAAGGTGGGAGGATGGGTAAATTAGGACTATGGGGTTAACATACATATACTAATGTATGTTAAATGTATATAAACATATAACAGATAAACTATATGTATTATATAATCACCAAGACCTTTAAAATATACATTTTGTAATCACATACATGGTAACAGGATCCGAAGATGAACAGACATATGCATGAATCATTGAGCAGATTCTGTACAGCCAGACAATCAAAACACTCTAATCAAATTTACTCCGATAAGAAATAGAATTTAAACTTAAAAAACAAACATAAGTAAGGAGACATAAACTTCTGGGGGCTTGTCCCAGCACATTCCACTCTAATTTACAACCTCGGAACACGACCTACAGGAAGACTCTGTTGCACTACTAACAAGAGTTGAGAACGTAATAATGCTGCCGCCTTGTGGCTGTTTCCCACAACAGCAGCTTTAAACCCAGTGCTAATGGTTGCTTATATAGTCACAAGGACTGCAGGGCTGTAAATGACACACGCCCTCAAAAATGCCCTGGGGTAGGGAATAGGCAAGAAAATTCAACACATGAGAATTTTTTCAAGAAGTCAATCAGAGGAGGGAAGTTGTACTCACTCTTTAAAAAAAAAGGAAAAGAAAAAAAGGACATGCCTAAAGCTCAGTATAAGGAATTATTAGCCACATGCAAATTCAAAGTCAAAAAGGGTGCAGCTCACACCGGTCATGACCATCAGCAAAAAGTCTACAAACGATAAATGCTGAAGGGGTTTTAGAGAACTGTGTACTTTCTAGCTGCTGGTGGGATGTAAAGTGGTAACGGCACTAACGCAAACTGAATCGAGCTGCTTGAAGAGGTAAAAATTGAGCTACCATATGATGCGGCAGGGCACCTTTGGGCCTATAACCTAAGACCACCAGAATCGGAAAGACAGATGCAGGCAAATGTGCACTGAAACAATATTGAAATAGCCAAGACATGGAAGCAAAAAAAGGTCCATAAACAAATGAATGGACAAAGAAGAAGTGGTATATAGACAGAATGGAATAGTAGCCTCGGGAAAAAAATGAACAATGCCGTTTTCAGGACTACAGTTGAGCCTAGAAATAATCATATAACGTTAAGTAAGTAAAAAGGGTATGACAAATATCCTGTGATATCATTTATGCATGTTATCCTAAGATTGCTACCAATGAACATATTTCCACAGAAAAAGACACTCACAGACTTATCAAATAAACTAATGGTTAGCCAAAATGAAAGGTGGGAGGATGGGTAAATTAGGACTATGGGGTTAACATACATATACTAATGTATGTTAAATGTATATAAACATATAACAGATAAACTTTATGAATTATATAATCACGAATACCTTTAAAATATACATTCTGTGATCATATACATGGTAACAGGATCCAAAGATGAACAGACATATGTAGGAATCATTAAGCAGATTCTGTACAGCCAGACAATCAAAACACTCCAATCAAATTTACCCCGATAAGAAATAGAAATTATATTTAAAAAACAAACATAAGTAAGGAGACATAAACTTCTGGGGGCATGTTCAAGCACATTCCACTCTAATTTACAACCTCGGAACCCTACCTCCAGGAAGACTCTGTTGCCAAAGTCACAAGAGTTGAGAACGTAATAATGCTGCCGCCTTGTGGCTGTTTCCCACAAGAGCAACTTTAAACCCAGTGCCAATGGTTGCTTATATAGTCACAAGGACTGCAGGGCTGTAAATGACACAGGCCCTCAAAACATCCCCTGGCGTAGGGAATAGGCAAGAAAATTCAAGACATGAGAAATTTTCCAAGAAATCAATAAGAGGAGGGAAGTTGTACTCACTCTTTAAAAAAAAGGAAAAGAAAAAAAGGACATGCGTAAAGCTCAGTATAAGGAATTATTAGCCACATGCAAATTCAAATTCAAAAAGGTTTCAGCTCACACCAGTCAGGACCATCAGCAAAAAGTCTACAAACTATAAATGCTGAAGGGGTTTTAGAGAACTGTGTACCTTCTAGCTGCTGCTGGGATTTAAAGTGGTAACAGCACTAACGCAAACTGAATGGAGCTGCTTGAAAAGGTAAAAATTGACCTATCATATGATGCGGCAGGGCACCTTTTGGGCCTATAAACTAAGACCACCAGAATCAGAAAGACAGAGGCAGGCAAATGTGCACTGCAGCAATACTGAAATAGCCAAGACATGGAAGCAAAAAAAGGTCCATAAACAGATGAATGGACAAAGAAGAAGTGGTATATGGACAGAATGGAATGGTAGCCTTGGGAAAAAATGAACAATGCCGTTTTCAGGACTACAGTTGAGCCTGTAAATATTCATATAACTTTAAGTAAGTAAAAAGGGTATGACAAATATCCTATGATATCATTTATACATGTTATCCTAAGATTGCTACCAATGAACATATTTCCACAGAAAAAGACACTCACAGACTTATCAAATAAACTAATGGTTAGCCAAAATGAAAGGTGGGAGGATGGGTAAATTAGGACTATGGGGTTAACATACATATACTAATGTATGTTAAATGTATATAAACATATAACAGATAAACTTTATGAATTATATAATCACGAATACCTTTAAAATATACATTCTGTGATCATATACATGGTAACAGGATCCAAAGATGAACAGACATATGTAGGAATCATTAAGCAGATTCTGTACAGCCAGACAATCAAAACACTCCAATCAAATTTACCCCGATAAGAAATAGAAATTATATTTAAAAAACAAACATAAGTAAGGAGACATAAACTTCTGGGGGCATGTTCAAGCACATTCCACTCTAATTTACAACCTCGGAACCCTACCTCCAGGAAGACTCTGTTGCCAAAGTCACAAGAGTTGAGAACGTAATAATGCTGCCGCCTTGTGGCTGTTTCCCACAAGAGCAACTTTAAACCCAGTGCCAATGGTTGCTTATATAGTCACAAGGACTGCAGGGCTGTAAATGACACAGGCCCTCAAAACATCCCCTGGCGTAGGGAATAGGCAAGAAAATTCAAGACATGAGAAATTTTCCAAGAAATCAATAAGAGGAGGGAAGTTGTACTCACTCTTTAAAAAAAAGGAAAAGAAAAAAAAGGACATGCGTAAAGCTCAGTATAAGGAATTATTAGCCACATGCAAATTCAAATTCAAAAAGGTTTCAGCTCACACCAGTCAGGACCATCAGCAAAAAGTCTACAAACTATAAATGCTGAAGGGGTTTTAGAGAACTGTGTACCTTCTAGCTGCTGCTGGGATTTAAAGTGGTAACAGCACTAACGCAAACTGAATGGAGCTGCTTGAAAAGGTAAAAATTGACCTATCATATGATGCGGCAGGGCACCTTTTGGGCCTATAAACTAAGACCACCAGAATCAGAAAGACAGAGGCAGGCAAATGTGCACTGCAGCAATACTGAAATAGCCAAGACATGGAAGCAAAAAAAGGTCCATAAACAGATGAATGGACAAAGAAGAAGTGGTATATGGACAGAATGGAATGGTAGCCTTGGGAAAAAATGAACAATGCCGTTTTCAGGACTACAGTTGAGCCTGTAAATATTCATATAACTTTAAGTAAGTAAAAAGGGTATGACAAATATCGTATGATATCATTTATACATGTTATCCTAAGATTGCTACCAATGAACATATTTCCACAGAAAAAGACACTCACAGACTTATCAAATAAACTAATGGTTAGCCAAAATGAAAGGTGGGAGGATGGGTAAATTAGGACTATGGGGTTAACATACATATACTAATGTATGTTAAATGTATATAAACATATAACAGATAAACTATATGTATTATATAATCACCAAGACCTTTAAAATATACATTTTGTAATCACATACATGGTAACAGGATCCGAAGATGAACAGACATATGCATGAATCATTGAGCAGATTCTGTACAGCCAGACAATCAAAACACTCTAATCAAATTTACTCCGATAAGAAATAGAATTTAAACTTAAAAAACAAACATAAGTAAGGAGACATAAACTTCTGGGGGCTTGTCCCAGCACATTCCACTCTAATTTACAACCTCGGAACACGACCTACAGGAAGACTCTGTTGCACTACTAACAAGAGTTGAGAACGTAATAATGCTGCCGCCTTGTGGCTGTTTCCCACAACAGCAGCTTTAAACCCAGTGCTAATGGTTGCTTATATAGTCACAAGGACTGCAGGGCTGTAAATGACACACGCCCTCAAAAATGCCCTGGGGTAGGGAATAGGCAAGAAAATTCAACACATGAGAATTTTTTCAAGAAGTCAATCAGAGGAGGGAAGTTGTACTCACTCTTTAAAAAAAAAGGAAAAGAAAAAAAGGACATGCCTAAAGCTCAGTATAAGGAATTATTAGCCACATGCAAATTCAGTCAAAAAGGGTGCAGCTCACACCGGTCATGACCATCAGCAAAAAGTCTACAAACGATAAATGCTGAAGGGGTTTTAGAGAACTGTGTACTTTCTAGCTGCTGGTGGGATGTAAAGTGGTAACGGCACTAACGCAAACTGAATCGAGCTGCTTGAAGAGGTAAAAATTGAGCTACCATATGATGCGGCAGGGCACCTTTGGGCCTATAACCTAAGACCACCAGAATCGGAAAGACAGATGCAGGCAAATGTGCACTGAAACAATATTGAAATAGCCAAGACATGGAAGCAAAAAAAGGTCCATAAACAAATGAATGGACAAAGAAGAAGTGGTATATAGACAGAATGGAATAGTAGCCTCGGGAAAAAAATGAACAATGCCGTTTTCAGGACTACAGTTGAGCCTAGAAATAATCATATAACGTTAAGTAAGTAAAAAGGGTATGACAAATATCCTGTGATATCATTTATGCATGTTATCCTAAGATTGCTACCAATGAACATATTTCCACAGAAAAAGACACTCACAGACTTATCAAATAAACTAATGGTTAGCCAAAATGAAAGGTGGGAGGATGGGTAAATTAGGACTATGGGGTTAACATACATATACTAATGTATGTTAAATGTATATAAACATATAACAGATAAACTTTATGAATTATATAATCACGAATACCTTTAAAATATACATTCTGTGATGACATACATGGTAACAGGATCCGAAGATGAACAGACATATGTAGGAATCATTAAGCAGATTCTGTACAGCCAGACAATCAAAACACTCCAATCAAATTTACCCCGATAAGAAATAGAAATTATATTTAAAAAACAAACATAAGTAAGGAGACATAAACTTCTGCGGCTTGTCCCAGCACATTCCACTCTAATTTACAACCTCGGAACCCTACCTCCAGGAAGACTCTGTTGCCAAAGTCACAAGAGTTGAGAACGTAATAATGCTGCCGCCTTGTGGCTGTTTCCCACAAGAGCAGCTTTAAACCCAGTGCCAATGGTTGCTTATATAGTCACAAGGACTGCAGGGCTGTAAATGACACAGGCCCTCAACAATGCCCTGGGGTAGGGAATAGGCAAGAAAATTCAACACATGAGAAGTTTTTCAAGAAATCAATCAGAGGAGGGAAGTTGTACTCACTCTTTAAAAAAAAAAGGAAAAGGAAAAAAAGGACATGCGTAAAGCTCAGTATAAGGAATTATTAGCCACATGCAAATTCAAATTCGAAAAGGTTTCAGCTCACACCAGTCAGGACCATCAGCAAAAAGTCTACAAACTATAAATGCTGAAGGGGTTTTAGAGAACTGTGTACCTTCTAGCTGCTGCTGGGATTTAAAGTGGTAACAGCACTAACGCAAACTGAATGGAGCTGCTTGAAAAGGTAAAAATTGACCTATCATATGATGCGGCAGGGCACCTTTTGGGCCTATAAACTAAGACCACCAGAATCAGAAAGACAGAGGCAGGCAAATGTGCACTGCAGCAATACTGAAATAGCCAAGACATGGAAGCAAAAAAAGGTCCATAAACAGATGAATGGACAAAGAAGAAGTGGTATATGGACAGAATGGAATGGTAGCCTTGGGAAAAAATGAACAATGCCGTTTTCAGGACTACAGTTGAGCCTGTAAATATTCATATAACTTTAAGTAAGTAAAAAGGGTATGACAAATATCCTGTGATATCATTTATGCATGTTATCCTAAGATTGCTACCAATGAACATATTTCCACAGAAAAAGACACTCACAGACTTATCAAATAAACTAATGGTTAGCCAAAATGAAAGGTGGGAGGATGGGTAAATTAGGACTATGGGGTTAACATACATATACTAATGTATGTTAAATGTATATAAACATATAACAGATAAACTATATGTATTATATAATCACCAAGACCTTTAAAATATACATTTTGTAATCACATACATGGTAACAGGATCCGAAGATGAACAGACATATGCATGAATCATTGAGCAGATTCTGTACAGCCAGACAATCAAAACACTCTAATCAAATTTACTCCGATAAGAAATAGAATTTAAACTTAAAAAACAAACATAAGTAAGGAGACATAAACTTCTGGGGGCTTGTCCCAGCACATTCCACTCTAATTTACAACCTCGGAACACGACCTACAGGAAGACTCTGTTGCACTACTAACAAGAGTTGAGAACGTAATAATGCTGCCGCCTTGTGGCTGTTTCCCACAACAGCAGCTTTAAACCCAGTGCTAATGGTTGCTTATATAGTCACAAGGACTGCAGGGCTGTAAATGACACACGCCCTCAAAAATGCCCTGGGGTAGGGAATAGGCAAGAAAATTCAACACATGAGAATTTTTTCAAGAAGTCAATCAGAGGAGGGAAGTTGTACTCACTCTTTAAAAAAAAAGGAAAAGAAAAAAAGGACATGCCTAAAGCTCAGTATAAGGAATTATTAGCCACATGCAAATTCAAAGTCAAAAAGGGTGCAGCTCACACCGGTCATGACCATCAGCAAAAAGTCTACAAACGATAAATGCTGAAGGGGTTTTAGAGAACTGTGTACTTTCTAGCTGCTGGTGGGATGTAAAGTGGTAACGGCACTAACGCAAACTGAATCGAGCTGCTTGAAGAGGTAAAAATTGAGCTACCATATGATGCGGCAGGGCACCTTTGGGCCTATAACCTAAGACCACCAGAATCGGAAAGACAGATGCAGGCAAATGTGCACTGAAACAATATTGAAATAGCCAAGACATGGAAGCAAAAAAAGGTCCATAAACAAATGAATGGACAAAGAAGAAGTGGTATATAGACAGAATGGAATAGTAGCCTCGGGAAAAAAATGAACAATGCCGTTTTCAGGACTACAGTTGAGCCTAGAAATAATCATATAACGTTAAGTAAGTAAAAACGGTATGACAAATATCCTGTGATATCATTTATGCATGTTATCCTAAGATTGCTACCAATGAACATATTTCCACAGAAAAAGACACTCACAGACTTATCAAATAAACTAATGGTTAGCCAAAATGAAAGGTGGGAGGATGGGTAAATTAGGACTATGGGGTTAACATACATATACTAATGTATGTTAAATGTATATAAACATATAACAGATAAACTTTATGAATTATATAATCACGAATACCTTTAAAATATACATTCTGTGATCATATACATGGTAACAGGATCCAAAGATGAACAGACATATGTAGGAATCATTAAGCAGATTCTGTACAGCCAGACAATCAAAACACTCCAATCAAATTTACCCCGATAAGAAATAGAAATTATATTTAAAAAACAAACATAAGTAAGGAGACATAAACTTCTGGGGGCATGTTCAAGCACATTCCACTCTAATTTACAACCTCGGAACCCTACCTCCAGGAAGACTCTGTTGCCAAAGTCACAAGAGTTGAGAACGTAATAATGCTGCCGCCTTGTGGCTGTTTCCCACAAGAGCAACTTTAAACCCAGTGCCAATGGTTGCTTATATAGTCACAAGGACTGCAGGGCTGTAAATGACACAGGCCCTCAAAACATCCCCTGGCGTAGGGAATAGGCAAGAAAATTCAAGACATGAGAAATTTTCCAAGAAATCAATAAGAGGAGGGAAGTTGTACTCACTCTTTAAAAAAAAGGAAAAGAAAAAAAGGACATGCGTAAAGCTCAGTATAAGGAATTATTAGCCACATGCAAATTCAAATTCAAAAAGGTTTCAGCTCACACCAGTCAGGACCATCAGCAAAAAGTCTACAAACTATAAATGCTGAAGGGGTTTTAGAGAACTGTGTACCTTCTAGCTGCTGCTGGGATTTAAAGTGGTAACAGCACTAACGCAAACTGAATGGAGCTGCTTGAAAAGGTAAAAATTGACCTATCATATGATGCGGCAGGGCACCTTTTGGGCCTATAAACTAAGACCACCAGAATCAGAAAGACAGAGGCAGGCAAATGTGCACTGCAGCAATACTGAAATAGCCAAGACATGGAAGCAAAAAAAGGTCCATAAACAGATGAATGGACAAAGAAGAAGTGGTATATGGACAGAATGGAATGGTAGCCTCGGGAAAAAATGAACAATGCCGTTTTCAGGACTACAGTTGAGCCTGTAAATATTCATATAACTTTAAGTAAGTAAAAAGGGTATGACAAATATCGTATGATATCATTTATACATGTTATCCTAAGATTGCTACCAATGAACATATTTCCACAGAAAAAGACACTCACAGACTTATCAAATAAACTAATGGTTAGCCAAAATGAAAGGTGGGAGGATGGGTAAATTAGGACTATGGGGTTAACATACATATACTAATGTATGTTAAATGTATATAAACATATAACAGATAAACTATATGTATTATATAATCACCAAGACCTTTAAAATATACATTTTGTAATCACATACATGGTAACAGGATCCGAAGATGAACAGACATATGCATGAATCATTGAGCAGATTCTGTACAGCCAGACAATCAAAACACTCTAATCAAATTTACTCCGATAAGAAATAGAATTTAAACTTAAAAAACAAACATAAGTAAGGAGACATAAACTTCTGGGGGCTTGTCCCAGCACATTCCACTCTAATTTACAACCTCGGAACACGACCTACAGGAAGACTCTGTTGCACTACTAACAAGAGTTGAGAACGTAATAATGCTGCCGCCTTGTGGCTGTTTCCCACAACAGCAGCTTTAAACCCAGTGCTAATGGTTGCTTATATAGTCACAAGGACTGCAGGGCTGTAAATGACACACGCCCTCAAAAATGCCCTGGGGTAGGGAATAGGCAAGAAAATTCAACACATGAGAATTTTTTCAAGAAGTCAATCAGAGGAGGGAAGTTGTACTCACTCTTTAAAAAAAAAGGAAAAGAAAAAAAGGACATGCCTAAAGCTCAGTATAAGGAATTATTAGCCACATGCAAATTCAAAGTCAAAAAGGGTGCAGCTCACACCGGTCATGACCATCAGCAAAAAGTCTACAAACGATAAATGCTGAAGGGGTTTTAGAGAACTGTGTACTTTCTAGCTGCTGGTGGGATGTAAAGTGGTAACGGCACTAACGCAAACTGAATCGAGCTGCTTGAAGAGGTAAAAATTGAGCTACCATATGATGCGGCAGGGCACCTTTGGGCCTATAACCTAAGACCACCAGAATCGGAAAGACAGATGCAGGCAAATGTGCACTGAAACAATATTGAAATAGCCAAGACATGGAAGCAAAAAAAGGTCCATAAACAAATGAATGGACAAAGAAGAAGTGGTATATAGACAGAATGGAATAGTAGCCTCGGGAAAAAAATGAACAATGCCGTTTTCAGGACTACAGTTGAGCCTAGAAATAATCATATAACGTTAAGTAAGTAAAAAGGGTATGACAAATATCCTGTGATATCATTTATGCATGTTATCCTAAGATTGCTACCAATGAACATATTTCCACAGAAAAAGACACTCACAGACTTATCAAATAAACTAATGGTTAGCCAAAATGAAAGGTGGGAGGATGGGTAAATTAGGACTATGGGGTTAACATACATATACTAATGTATGTTAAATGTATATAAACATATAACAGATAAACTTTATGAATTATATAATCACGAATACCTTTAAAATATACATTCTGTGATGACATACATGGTAACAGGATCCGAAGATGAACAGACATATGTAGGAATCATTAAGCAGATTCTGTACAGCCAGACAATCAAAACACTCCAATCAAATTTACCCCGATAAGAAATAGAAATTATATTTAAAAAACAAACATAAGTAAGGAGACATAAACTTCTGCGGCTTGTCCCAGCACATTCCACTCTAATTTACAACCTCGGAACCCTACCTCCAGGAAGACTCTGTTGCCAAAGTCACAAGAGTTGAGAACGTAATAATGCTGCCGCCTTGTGGCTGTTTCCCACAAGAGCAGCTTTAAACCCAGTGCCAATGGTTGCTTATATAGTCACAAGGACTGCAGGGCTGTAAATGACACAGGCCCTCAACAATGCCCTGGGGTAGGGAATAGGCAAGAAAATTCAACACATGAGAAGTTTTTCAAGAAATCAATCAGAGGAGGGAAGTTGTACTCACTCTTTAAAAAAAAAAGGAAAAGGAAAAAAAGGACATGCGTAAAGCTCAGTATAAGGAATTATTAGCCACATGCAAATTCAAATTCGAAAAGGTTTCAGCTCACACCAGTCAGGACCATCAGCAAAAAGTCTACAAACTATAAATGCTGAAGGGGTTTTAGAGAACTGTGTACCTTCTAGCTGCTGCTGGGATTTAAAGTGGTAACAGCACTAACGCAAACTGAATGGAGCTGCTTGAAAAGGTAAAAATTGACCTATCATATGATGCGGCAGGGCACCTTTTGGGCCTATAAACTAAGACCACCAGAATCAGAAAGACAGAGGCAGGCAAATGTGCACTGCAGCAATACTGAAATAGCCAAGACATGGAAGCAAAAAAAGGTCCATAAACAGATGAATGGACAAAGAAGAAGTGGTATATGGACAGAATGGAATGGTAGCCTTGGGAAAAAATGAACAATGCCGTTTTCAGGACTACAGTTGAGCCTGTAAATATTCATATAACTTTAAGTAAGTAAAAAGGGTATGACAAATATCCTGTGATATCATTTATGCATGTTATCCTAAGATTGCTACCAATGAACATATTTCCACAGAAAAAGACACTCACAGACTTATCAAATAAACTAATGGTTAGCCAAAATGAAAGGTGGGAGGATGGGTAAATTAGGACTATGGGGTTAACATACATATACTAATGTATGTTAAATGTATATAAACATATAACAGATAAACTATATGTATTATATAATCACCAAGACCTTTAAAATATACATTTTGTAATCACATACATGGTAACAGGATCCGAAGATGAACAGACATATGCATGAATCATTGAGCAGATTCTGTACAGCCAGACAATCAAAACACTCTAATCAAATTTACTCCGATAAGAAATAGAATTTAAACTTAAAAAACAAACATAAGTAAGGAGACATAAACTTCTGGGGGCTTGTCCCAGCACATTCCACTCTAATTTACAACCTCGGAACACGACCTACAGGAAGACTCTGTTGCACTACTAACAAGAGTTGAGAACGTAATAATGCTGCCGCCTTGTGGCTGTTTCCCACAACAGCAGCTTTAAACCCAGTGCTAATGGTTGCTTATATAGTCACAAGGACTGCAGGGCTGTAAATGACACACGCCCTCAAAAATGCCCTGGGGTAGGGAATAGGCAAGAAAATTCAACACATGAGAATTTTTTCAAGAAGTCAATCAGAGGAGGGAAGTTGTACTCACTCTTTAAAAAAAAAGGAAAAGAAAAAAAGGACATGCCTAAAGCTCAGTATAAGGAATTATTAGCCACATGCAAATTCAAAGTCAAAAAGGGTGCAGCTCACACCGGTCATGACCATCAGCAAAAAGTCTACAAACGATAAATGCTGAAGGGGTTTTAGAGAACTGTGTACTTTCTAGCTGCTGGTGGGATGTAAAGTGGTAACGGCACTAACGCAAACTGAATCGAGCTGCTTGAAGAGGTAAAAATTGAGCTACCATATGATGCGGCAGGGCACCTTTGGGCCTATAACCTAAGACCACCAGAATCGGAAAGACAGATGCAGGCAAATGTGCACTGAAACAATATTGAAATAGCCAAGACATGGAAGCAAAAAAAGGTCCATAAACAAATGAATGGACAAAGAAGAAGTGGTATATAGACAGAATGGAATAGTAGCCTCGGGAAAAAAATGAACAATGCCGTTTTCAGGACTACAGTTGAGCCTAGAAATAATCATATAACGTTAAGTAAGTAAAAAGGGTATGACAAATATCCTGTGATATCATTTATGCATGTTATCCTAAGATTGCTACCAATGAACATATTTCCACAGAAAAAGACACTCACAGACTTATCAAATAAACTAATGGTTAGCCAAAATGAAAGGTGGGAGGATGGGTAAATTAGGACTATGGGGTTAACATACATATACTAATGTATGTTAAATGTATATAAACATATAACAGATAAACTTTATGAATTATATAATCACGAATACCTTTAAAATATACATTCTGTGATGACATACATGGTAACAGGATCCGAAGATGAACAGACATATGTAGGAATCATTAAGCAGATTCTGTACAGCCAGACAATCAAAACACTCCAATCAAATTTACCCCGATAAGAAATAGAAATTATATTTAAAAAACAAACATAAGTAAGGAGACATAAACTTCTGCGGCTTGTCCCAGCACATTCCACTCTAATTTACAACCTCGGAACCCTACCTCCAGGAAGACTCTGTTGCCAAAGTCACAAGAGTTGAGAACGTAATAATGCTGCCGCCTTGTGGCTGTTTCCCACAAGAGCAGCTTTAAACCCAGTGCCAATGGTTGCTTATATAGTCACAAGGACTGCAGGGCTGTAAATGACACAGGCCCTCAACAATGCCCTGGGGTAGGGAATAGGCAAGAAAATTCAAGACATGAGAAATTTTCCAAGAAATCAATAAGAGGAGGGAAGTTGTACTCACTCTTTAAAAAAAAGGAAAAGAAAAAAAGGACATGCGTAAAGCTCAGTATAAGGAATTATTAGCCACATGCAAATTCAAATTCAAAAAGGTTTCAGCTCACACCAGTCAGGACCATCAGCAAAAAGTCTACAAACTATAAATGCTGAAGGGGTTTTAGAGAACTGTGTACCTTCTAGCTGCTGCTGGGATTTAAAGTGGTAACAGCACTAACGCAAACTGAATGGAGCTGCTTGAAAAGGTAAAAATTGACCTATCATATGATGCGGCAGGGCACCTTTTGGGCCTATAAACTAAGACCACCAGAATCAGAAAGACAGAGGCAGGCAAATGTGCACTGCAGCAATACTGAAATAGCCAAGACATGGAAGCAAAAAAAGGTCCATAAACAGATGAATGGACAAAGAAGAAGTGGTATATGGACAGAATGGAATGGTAGCCTTGGGAAAAAATGAACAATGCCGTTTTCAGGACTACAGTTGAGCCTGTAAATATTCATATAACTTTAAGTAAGTAAAAAGGGTATGACAAATATCGTATGATATCATTTATACATGTTATCCTAAGATTGCTACCAATGAACATATTTCCACAGAAAAAGACACTCACAGACTTATCAAATAAACTAATGGTTAGCCAAAATGAAAGGTGGGAGGATGGGTAAATTAGGACTATGGGGTTAACATACATATACTAATGTATGTTAAATGTATATAAACATATAACAGATAAACTATATGTATTATATAATCACCAAGACCTTTAAAATATACATTTTGTAATCACATACATGGTAACAGGATCCGAAGATGAACAGACATATGCATGAATCATTGAGCAGATTCTGTACAGCCAGACAATCAAAACACTCTAATCAAATTTACTCCGATAAGAAATAGAATTTAAACTTAAAAAACAAACATAAGTAAGGAGACATAAACTTCTGGGGGCTTGTCCCAGCACATTCCACTCTAATTTACAACCTCGGAACACGACCTACAGGAAGACTCTGTTGCACTACTAACAAGAGTTGAGAACGTAATAATGCTGCCGCCTTGTGGCTGTTTCCCACAACAGCAGCTTTAAACCCAGTGCTAATGGTTGCTTATATAGTCACAAGGACTGCAGGGCTGTAAATGACACACGCCCTCAAAAATGCCCTGGGGTAGGGAATAGGCAAGAAAATTCAACACATGAGAATTTTTTCAAGAAGTCAATCAGAGGAGGGAAGTTGTACTCACTCTTTAAAAAAAAAGGAAAAGAAAAAAAGGACATGCCTAAAGCTCAGTATAAGGAATTATTAGCCACATGCAAATTCAAAGTCAAAAAGGGTGCAGCTCACACCGGTCATGACCATCAGCAAAAAGTCTACAAACGATAAATGCTGAAGGGGTTTTAGAGAACTGTGTACTTTCTAGCTGCTGGTGGGATGTAAAGTGGTAACGGCACTAACGCAAACTGAATCGAGCTGCTTGAAGAGGTAAAAATTGAGCTACCATATGATGCGGCAGGGCACCTTTGGGCCTATAACCTAAGACCACCAGAATCGGAAAGACAGATGCAGGCAAATGTGCACTGAAACAATATTGAAATAGCCAAGACATGGAAGCAAAAAAAGGTCCATAAACAAATGAATGGACAAAGAAGAAGTGGTATATAGACAGAATGGAATAGTAGCCTCGGGAAAAAAATGAACAATGCCGTTTTCAGGACTACAGTTGAGCCTAGAAATAATCATATAACGTTAAGTAAGTAAAAAGGGTATGACAAATATCCTGTGATATCATTTATGCATGTTATCCTAAGATTGCTACCAATGAACATATTTCCACAGAAAAAGACACTCACAGACTTATCAAATAAACTAATGGTTAGCCAAAATGAAAGGTGGGAGGATGGGTAAATTAGGACTATGGGGTTAACATACATATACTAATGTATGTTAAATGTATATAAACATATAACAGATAAACTATATGTATTATATAATCACCAAGACCTTTAAAATATACATTTTGTAATCACATACATGGTAACAGGATCCGAAGATGAACAGACATATGCATGAATCATTGAGCAGATTCTGTACAGCCAGACAATCAAAACACTCTAATCAAATTTACTCCGATAAGAAATAGAATTTAAACTTAAAAAACAAACATAAGTAAGGAGACATAAACTTCTGGGGGCTTGTCCCAGCACATTCCACTCTAATTTACAACCTCGGAACACGACCTACAGGAAGACTCTGTTGCACTACTAACAAGAGTTGAGAACGTAATAATGCTGCCGCCTTGTGGCTGTTTCCCACAACAGCAGCTTTAAACCCAGTGCTAATGGTTGCTTATATAGTCACAAGGACTGCAGGGCTGTAAATGACACACGCCCTCAAAAATGCCCTGGGGTAGGGAATAGGCAAGAAAATTCAACACATGAGAATTTTTTCAAGAAGTCAATCAGAGGAGGGAAGTTGTACTCACTCTTTAAAAAAAAAGGAAAAGAAAAAAAGGACATGCCTAAAGCTCAGTATAAGGAATTATTAGCCACATGCAAATTCAAAGTCAAAAAGGGTGCAGCTCACACCGGTCATGACCATCAGCAAAAAGTCTACAAACGATAAATGCTGAAGGGGTTTTAGAGAACTGTGTACTTTCTAGCTGCTGGTGGGATGTAAAGTGGTAACGGCACTAACGCAAACTGAATCGAGCTGCTTGAAGAGGTAAAAATTGAGCTACCATATGATGCGGCAGGGCACCTTTGGGCCTATAACCTAAGACCACCAGAATCGGAAAGACAGATGCAGGCAAATGTGCACTGAAACAATATTGAAATAGCCAAGACATGGAAGCAAAAAAAGGTCCATAAACAAATGAATGGACAAAGAAGAAGTGGTATATAGACAGAATGGAATAGTAGCCTCGGGAAAAAAATGAACAATGCCGTTTTCAGGACTACAGTTGAGGCTAGAAATAATCATATAACGTTAAGTAAGTAAAAAGGGTATGACAAATATCCTGTGATATCATTTATGCATGTTATCCTAAGATTGCTACCAATGAACATATTTCCACAGAAAAAGACACTCACAGACTTATCAAATAAACTAATGGTTAGCCAAAATGAAAGGTGGGAGGATGGGTAAATTAGGACTATGGGGTTAACATACATATACTAATGTATGTTAAATGTATATAAACATATAACAGATAAACTTTTTGAATTATATAATCACGAATACCTTTAAAATATACATTCTGTGATGACATACATGGTAACAGGATCCGAAGATGAACAGACATATGTAGGAATCATTAAGCAGATTCTGTACAGCCAGACAATCAAAACACTCCAATCAAATTTACCCCGATAAGAAATAGAAATTATATTTAAAAAACAAACATAAGTAAGGAGACATAAACTTCTGCGGCTTGTCCCAGCACATTCCACTCTAATTTACAACCTCGGAACCCTACCTCCAGGAAGACTCTGTTGCCAAAGTCACAAGAGTTGAGAACGTAATAATGCTGCCGCCTTGTGGCTGTTTCCCACAAGAGCAGCTTTAAACCCAGTGCCAATGGTTGCTTATATAGTCACAAGGACTGCAGGGCTGTAAATGACACAGGCCCTCAACAATGCCCTGGGGTAGGGAATAGGCAAGAAAATTCAACACATGAGAAGTTTTTCAAGAAATCAATCAGAGGAGGGAAGTTGTACTCACTCTTTAAAAAAAAAAGGAAAAGGAAAAAAAGGACATGCGTAAAGCTCAGTATAAGGAATTATTAGCCACATGCAAATTCAAATTCGAAAAGGTTTCAGCTCACACCAGTCAGGACCATCAGCAAAAAGTCTACAAACTATAAATGCTGAAGGGGTTTTAGAGAACTGTGTACCTTCTAGCTGCTGCTGGGATTTAAAGTGGTAACAGCACTAACAAAAACTGAATGGAGCTGCTTGAAAAGGTAAAAATTGAGCTACCATATGATGCAGCAGGGCAACTTTTGGGCCTATAAACTAAGACCACCAGAATCAGAAAGACAGAGGCAGGCAAATGTGCACTGCAGCAATACTGAAATAGCCAAGACATGGAAGCAAAAAAAGGTCCATAAACAGATGAATGGACAAAGATGAAGTGGTATATAGACAGAATGGAATAGTAGCCTCGGGAAAAAAATGAACAATGCCGTTTTCAGGACTACAGTTGAGCCTGTAAATATTCATATAACGTTAAGTAAGTAAAAAGGGTATGACAAATATCCTGTGATATCATTTATGCATGTTATCCTAAGATTGCTACCAATGAACATATTTCCACAGAAAAAGACACTCACAGACTTATCAAATAAACTAATGGTTAGCCAAAATGAAAGGTGGGAGGATGGGTAAATTAGGACTATGGGGTTAACATACATATACTAATGTATGTTAAATGTATATAAACATATAACAGATAAACTATATGTATTATATAATCACCAAGACCTTTAAAATATACATTTTGTAATCACATACATGGTAACAGGATCCGAAGATGAACAGACATATGCATGAATCATTGAGCAGATTCTGTACAGCCAGACAATCAAAACACTCTAATCAAATTTACTCCGATAAGAAATAGAATTTAAACTTAAAAAACAAACATAAGTAAGGAGACATAAACTTCTGGGGGCTTGTCCCAGCACATTCCACTCTAATTTACAACCTCGGAACACGACCTACAGGAAGACTCTGTTGCACTACTAACAAGAGTTGAGAACGTAATAATGCTGCCGCCTTGTGGCTGTTTCCCACAACAGCAGCTTTAAACCCAGTGCTAATGGTTGCTTATATAGTCACAAGGACTGCAGGGCTGTAAATGACACACGCCCTCAAAAATGCCCTGGGGTAGGGAATAGGCAAGAAAATTCAACACATGAGAATTTTTTCAAGAAGTCAATCAGAGGAGGGAAGTTGTACTCACTCTTTAAAAAAAAAGGAAAAGAAAAAAAGGACATGCCTAAAGCTCAGTATAAGGAATTATTAGCCACATGCAAATTCAAAGTCAAAAAGGGTGCAGCTCACACCGGTCATGACCATCAGCAAAAAGTCTACAAACGATAAATGCTGAAGGGGTTTTAGAGAACTGTGTACTTTCTAGCTGCTGGTGGGATGTAAAGTGGTAACGGCACTAACGCAAACTGAATCGAGCTGCTTGAAGAGGTAAAAATTGAGCTACCATATGATGCGGCAGGGCACCTTTGGGCCTATAACCTAAGACCACCAGAATCGGAAAGACAGATGCAGGCAAATGTGCACTGAAACAATATTGAAATAGCCAAGACATGGAAGCAAAAAAAGGTCCATAAACAAATGAATGGACAAAGAAGAAGTGGTATATAGACAGAATGGAATAGTAGCCTCGGGAAAAAAATGAACAATGCCGTTTTCAGGACTACAGTTGAGCCTAGAAATAATCATATAACGTTAAGTAAGTAAAAAGGGTATGACAAATATCCTGTGATATCATTTATGCATGTTATCCTAAGATTGCTACCAATGAACATATTTCCACAGAAAAAGACACTCACAGACTTATCAAATAAACTAATGGTTAGCCAAAATGAAAGGTGGGAGGATGGGTAAATTAGGACTATGGGGTTAACATACATATACTAATGTATGTTAAATGTATATAAACATATAACAGATAAACTTTTTGAATTATATAATCACGAATACCTTTAAAATATACATTCTGTGATGACATACATGGTAACAGGATCCGAAGATGAACAGACATATGTAGGAATCATTAAGCAGATTCTGTACAGCCAGACAATCAAAACACTCCAATCAAATTTACCCCGATAAGAAATAGAAATTATATTTAAAAAACAAACATAAGTAAGGAGACATAAACTTCTGCGGCTTGTCCCAGCACATTCCACTCTAATTTACAACCTCGGAACCCTACCTCCAGGAAGACTCTGTTGCCAAAGTCACAAGAGTTGAGAACGTAATAATGCTGCCGCCTTGTGGCTGTTTCCCACAAGAGCAGCTTTAAACCCAGTGCCAATGGTTGCTTATATAGTCACAAGGACTGCAGGGCTGTAAATGACACAGGCCCTCAACAATGCCCTGGGGTAGGGAATAGGCAAGAAAATTCAACACATGAGAAGTTTTTCAAGAAATCAATCAGAGGAGGGAAGTTGTACTCACTCTTTAAAAAAAAAAGGAAAAGGAAAAAAAGGACATGCGTAAAGCTCAGTATAAGGAATTATTAGCCACATGCAAATTCAAATTCGAAAAGGTTTCAGCTCACACCAGTCAGGACCATCAGCAAAAAGTCTACAAACTATAAATGCTGAAGGGGTTTTAGAGAACTGTGTACCTTCTAGCTGCTGCTGGGATTTAAAGTGGTAACAGCACTAACAAAAACTGAATGGAGCTGCTTGAAAAGGTAAAAATTGAGCTACCATATGATGCAGCAGGGCAACTTTTGGGCCTATAAACTAAGACCACCAGAATCAGAAAGACAGAGGCAGGCAAATGTGCACTGCAGCAATACTGAAATAGCCAAGACATGGAAGCAAAAAAAGGTCCATAAACAGATGAATGGACAAAGATGAAGTGGTATATAGACAGAATGGAATAGTAGCCTCGGGAAAAAAATGAACAATGCCGTTTTCAGGACTACAGTTGAGCCTGTAAATATTCATATAACGTTAAGTAAGTAAAAAGGGTATGACAAATATCCTGTGATATCATTTATGCATGTTATCCTAAGATTGCTACCAATGAACATATTTCCACAGAAAAAGACACTCACAGACTTATCAAATAAACTAATGGTTAGCCAAAATGAAAGGTGGGAGGATGGGTAAATTAGGACTATGGGGTTAACATACATATACTAATGTATGTTAAATGTATATAAACATATAACAGATAAACTATATGTATTATATAATCACCAAGACCTTTAAAATATACATTTTGTAATCACATACATGGTAACAGGATCCGAAGATGAACAGACATATGCATGAATCATTGAGCAGATTCTGTACAGCCAGACAATCAAAACACTCTAATCAAATTTACTCCGATAAGAAATAGAATTTAAACTTAAAAAACAAACATAAGTAAGGAGACATAAACTTCTGGGGGCTTGTCCCAGCACATTCCACTCTAATTTACAACCTCGGAACACGACCTACAGGAAGACTCTGTTGCACTACTAACAAGAGTTGAGAACGTAATAATGCTGCCGCCTTGTGGCTGTTTCCCACAACAGCAGCTTTAAACCCAGTGCTAATGGTTGCTTATATAGTCACAAGGACTGCAGGGCTGTAAATGACACACGCCCTCAAAAATGCCCTGGGGTAGGGAATAGGCAAGAAAATTCAACACATGAGAATTTTTTCAAGAAGTCAATCAGAGGAGGGAAGTTGTACTCACTCTTTAAAAAAAAAGGAAAAGAAAAAAAGGACATGCCTAAAGCTCAGTATAAGGAATTATTAGCCACATGCAAATTCAAAGTCAAAAAGGGTGCAGCTCACACCGGTCATGACCATCAGCAAAAAGTCTACAAACGATAAATGCTGAAGGGGTTTTAGAGAACTGTGTACTTTCTAGCTGCTGGTGGGATGTAAAGTGGTAACGGCACTAACGCAAACTGAATCGAGCTGCTTGAAGAGGTAAAAATTGAGCTACCATATGATGCGGCAGGGCACCTTTGGGCCTATAACCTAAGACCACCAGAATCGGAAAGACAGATGCAGGCAAATGTGCACTGAAACAATATTGAAATAGCCAAGACATGGAAGCAAAAAAAGGTCCATAAACAAATGAATGGACAAAGAAGAAGTGGTATATAGACAGAATGGAATAGTAGCCTCGGGAAAAAAATGAACAATGCCGTTTTCAGGACTACAGTTGAGCCTAGAAATAATCATATAACGTTAAGTAAGTAAAAAGGGTATGACAAATATCCTGTGATATCATTTATGCATGTTATCCTAAGATTGCTACCAATGAACATATTTCCACAGAAAAAGACACTCACAGACTTATCAAATAAACTAATGGTTAGCCAAAATGAAAGGTGGGAGGATGGGTAAATTAGGACTATGGGGTTAACATACATATACTAATGTATGTTAAATGTATATAAACATATAACAGATAAACTTTATGAATTATATAATCACGAATACCTTTAAAATATACATTCTGTGATGACATACATGGTAACAGGATCCGAAGATGAACAGACATATGTAGGAATCATTAAGCAGATTCTGTACAGCCAGACAATCAAAACACTCCAATCAAATTTACCCCGATAAGAAATAGAAATTATATTTAAAAAACAAACATAAGTAAGGAGACATAAACTTCTGCGGCTTGTCCCAGCACATTCCACTCTAATTTACAACCTCGGAACCCTACCTCCAGGAAGACTCTGTTGCCAAAGTCACAAGAGTTGAGAACGTAATAATGCTGCCGCCTTGTGGCTGTTTCCCACAAGAGCAGCTTTAAACCCAGTGCCAATGGTTGCTTATATAGTCACAAGGACTGCAGGGCTGTAAATGACACAGGCCCTCAACAATGCCCTGGGGTAGGGAATAGGCAAGAAAATTCAACACATGAGAAGTTTTTCAAGAAATCAATCAGAGGAGGGAAGTTGTACTCACTCTTTAAAAAAAAAAGGAAAAGGAAAAAAAGGACATGCGTAAAGCTCAGTATAAGGAATTATTAGCCACATGCAAATTCAAATTCGAAAAGGTTTCAGCTCACACCAGTCAGGACCATCAGCAAAAAGTCTACAAACTATAAATGCTGAAGGGGTTTTAGAGAACTGTGTACCTTCTAGCTGCTGCTGGGATTTAAAGTGGTAACAGCACTAACAAAAACTGAATGGAGCTGCTTGAAAAGGTAAAAATTGAGCTACCATATGATGCAGCAGGGCAACTTTTGGGCCTATAAACTAAGACCACCAGAATCAGAAAGACAGAGGCAGGCAAATGTGCACTGCAGCAATACTGAAATAGCCAAGACATGGAAGCAAAAAAAGGTCCATAAACAGATGAATGGACAAAGAAGAAGTGGTATATGGACAGAATGGAATGGTAGCCTTGGGAAAAAATGAACAATGCCGTTTTCAGGACTACAGTTGAGCCTGTAAATATTCATATAACTTTAAGTAAGTAAAAAGGGTATGACAAATATCGTATGATATCATTTATACATGTTATCCTAAGATTGCTACCAATGAACATATTTCCACAGAAAAAGACACTCACAGACTTATCAAATAAACTAATGGTTAGCCAAAATGAAAGGTGGGAGGATGGGTAAATTAGGACTATGGGGTTAACATACATATACTAATGTATGTTAAATGTATATAAACATATAACAGATAAACTATATGTATTATATAATCACCAAGACCTTTAAAATATACATTTTGTAATCACATACATGGTAACAGGATCCGAAGATGAACAGACATATGCATGAATCATTGAGCAGATTCTGTACAGCCAGACAATCAAAACACTCTAATCAAATTTACTCCGATAAGAAATAGAATTTAAACTTAAAAAACAAACATAAGTAAGGAGACATAAACTTCTGGGGGCTTGTCCCAGCACATTCCACTCTAATTTACAACCTCGGAACACGACCTACAGGAAGACTCTGTTGCACTACTAACAAGAGTTGAGAACGTAATAATGCTGCCGCCTTGTGGCTGTTTCCCACAACAGCAGCTTTAAACCCAGTGCTAATGGTTGCTTATATAGTCACAAGGACTGCAGGGCTGTAAATGACACACGCCCTCAAAAATGCCCTGGGGTAGGGAATAGGCAAGAAAATTCAACACATGAGAATTTTTTCAAGAAGTCAATCAGAGGAGGGAAGTTGTACTCACTCTTTAAAAAAAAAGGAAAAGAAAAAAAGGACATGCCTAAAGCTCAGTATAAGGAATTATTAGCCACATGCAAATTCAAAGTCAAAAAGGGTGCAGCTCACACCGGTCATGACCATCAGCAAAAAGTCTACAAACGATAAATGCTGAAGGGGTTTTAGAGAACTGTGTACTTTCTAGCTGCTGGTGGGATGTAAAGTGGTAACGGCACTAACGCAAACTGAATCGAGCTGCTTGAAGAGGTAAAAATTGAGCTACCATATGATGCGGCAGGGCACCTTTGGGCCTATAACCTAAGACCACCAGAATCGGAAAGACAGATGCAGGCAAATGTGCACTGAAACAATATTGAAATAGCCAAGACATGGAAGCAAAAAAAGGTCCATAAACAAATGAATGGACAAAGAAGAAGTGGTATATAGACAGAATGGAATAGTAGCCTCGGGAAAAAAATGAACAATGCCGTTTTCAGGACTACAGTTGAGCCTAGAAATAATCATATAACGTTAAGTAAGTAAAAAGGGTATGACAAATATCCTGTGATATCATTTATGCATGTTATCCTAAGATTGCTACCAATGAACATATTTCCACAGAAAAAGACACTCACAGACTTATCAAATAAACTAATGGTTAGCCAAAATGAAAGGTGGGAGGATGGGTAAATTAGGACTATGGGGTTAACATACATATACTAATGTATGTTAAATGTATATAAACATATAACAGATAAACTTTATGAATTATATAATCACGAATACCTTTAAAATATACATTCTGTGATGACATACATGGTAACAGGATCCGAAGATGAACAGACATATGTAGGAATCATTAAGCAGATTCTGTACAGCCAGACAATCAAAACACTCCAATCAAATTTACCCCGATAAGAAATAGAAATTATATTTAAAAAACAAACATAAGTAAGGAGACATAAACTTCTGCGGCTTGTCCCAGCACATTCCACTCTAATTTACAACCTCGGAACCCTACCTCCAGGAAGACTCTGTTGCCAAAGTCACAAGAGTTGAGAACGTAATAATGCTGCCGCCTTGTGGCTGTTTCCCACAAGAGCAGCTTTAAACCCAGTGCCAATGGTTGCTTATATAGTCACAAGGACTGCAGGGCTGTAAATGACACAGGCCCTCAACAATGCCCTGGGGTAGGGAATAGGCAAGAAAATTCAACACATGAGAAGTTTTTCAAGAAATCAATCAGAGGAGGGAAGTTGTACTCACTCTTTAAAAAAAAAAGGAAAAGGAAAAAAAGGACATGCGTAAAGCTCAGTATAAGGAATTATTAGCCACATGCAAATTCAAATTCGAAAAGGTTTCAGCTCACACCAGTCAGGACCATCAGCAAAAAGTCTACAAACTATAAATGCTGAAGGGGTTTTAGAGAACTGTGTACCTTCTAGCTGCTGCTGGGATTTAAAGTGGTAACAGCACTAACAAAAACTGAATGGAGCTGCTTGAAAAGGTAAAAATTGAGCTACCATATGATGCAGCAGGGCAACTTTTGGGCCTATAAACTAAGACCACCAGAATCAGAAAGACAGAGGCAGGCAAATGTGCACTGCAGCAATACTGAAATAGCCAAGACATGGAAGCAAAAAAAGGTCCATAAACAGATGAATGGACAAAGATGAAGTGGTATATAGACAGAATGGAATAGTAGCCTCGGGAAAAAAATGAACAATGCCGTTTTCAGGCCTACACTTGAGCCTAGAAATAATCATATAACGTTAAGTAAGTAAAAAGGGTATGACAAATATCCTGTGATATCATTTATGCATGTTATCCTAAGATTGCTACCAATGAACATATTTCCACAGAAAAAGACACTCACAGACTTATCAAATAAACTAATGGTTAGCCAAAATGAAAGGTGGGAGGATGGGTAAATTAGGACTATGGGGTTAACATACATATACTAATGTATGTTAAATGTATATAAACATATAACAGATAAACTATATGTATTATATAATCACCAAGACCTTTAAAATATACATTTTGTAATCACATACATGGTAACAGGATCCGAAGATGAACAGACATATGCATGAATCATTGAGCAGATTCTGTACAGCCAGACAATCAAAACACTCTAATCAAATTTACTCCGATAAGAAATAGAATTTAAACTTAAAAAACAAACATAAGTAAGGAGACATAAACTTCTGGGGGCTTGTCCCAGCACATTCCACTCTAATTTACAACCTCGGAACACGACCTACAGGAAGACTCTGTTGCACTACTAACAAGAGTTGAGAACGTAATAATGCTGCCGCCTTGTGGCTGTTTCCCACAACAGCAGCTTTAAACCCAGTGCTAATGGTTGCTTATATAGTCACAAGGACTGCAGGGCTGTAAATGACACACGCCCTCAAAAATGCCCTGGGGTAGGGAATAGGCAAGAAAATTCAACACATGAGAATTTTTTCAAGAAGTCAATCAGAGGAGGGAAGTTGTACTCACTCTTTAAAAAAAAAGGAAAAGAAAAAAAGGACATGCCTAAAGCTCAGTATAAGGAATTATTAGCCACATGCAAATTCAAAGTCAAAAAGGGTGCAGCTCACACCGGTCATGACCATCAGCAAAAAGTCTACAAACGATAAATGCTGAAGGGGTTTTAGAGAACTGTGTACTTTCTAGCTGCTGGTGGGATGTAAAGTGGTAACGGCACTAACGCAAACTGAATCGAGCTGCTTGAAGAGGTAAAAATTGAGCTACCATATGATGCGGCAGGGCACCTTTGGGCCTATAACCTAAGACCACCAGAATCGGAAAGACAGATGCAGGCAAATGTGCACTGAAACAATATTGAAATAGCCAAGACATGGAAGCAAAAAAAGGTCCATAAACAAATGAATGGACAAAGAAGAAGTGGTATATAGACAGAATGGAATAGTAGCCTCGGGAAAAAAATGAACAATGCCGTTTTCAGGACTACAGTTGAGCCTAGAAATAATCATATAACGTTAAGTAAGTAAAAAGGGTATGACAAATATCCTGTGATATCATTTATGCATGTTATCCTAAGATTGCTACCAATGAACATATTTCCACAGAAAAAGACACTCACAGACTTATCAAATAAACTAATGGTTAGCCAAAATGAAAGGTGGGAGGATGGGTAAATTAGGACTATGGGGTTAACATACATATACTAATGTATGTTAAATGTATATAAACATATAACAGATAAACTTTATGAATTATATAATCACGAATACCTTTAAAATATACATTCTGTGATCATATACATGGTAACAGGATCCAAAGATGAACAGACATATGTAGGAATCATTAAGCAGATTCTGTACAGCCAGACAATCAAAACACTCCAATCAAATTTACCCCGATAAGAAATAGAAATTATATTTAAAAAACAAACATAAGTAAGGAGACATAAACTTCTGGGGGCATGTTCAAGCACATTCCACTCTAATTTACAACCTCGGAACCCTACCTCCAGGAAGACTCTGTTGCCAAAGTCACAAGAGTTGAGAACGTAATAATGCTGCCGCCTTGTGGCTGTTTCCCACAAGAGCAACTTTAAACCCAGTGCCAATGGTTGCTTATATAGTCACAAGGACTGCAGGGCTGTAAATGACACAGGCCCTCAAAACATCCCCTGGCGTAGGGAATAGGCAAGAAAATTCAAGACATGAGAAATTTTCCAAGAAATCAATAAGAGGAGGGAAGTTGTACTCACTCTTTAAAAAAAAGGAAAAGAAAAAAAAGGACATGCGTAAAGCTCAGTATAAGGAATTATTAGCCACATGCAAATTCAAATTCAAAAAGGTTTCAGCTCACACCAGTCAGGACCATCAGCAAAAAGTCTACAAACTATAAATGCTGAAGGGGTTTTAGAGAACTGTGTACCTTCTAGCTGCTGCTGGGATTTAAAGTGGTAACAGCACTAACGCAAACTGAATGGAGCTGCTTGAAAAGGTAAAAATTGACCTATCATATGATGCGGCAGGGCACCTTTTGGGCCTATAAACTAAGACCACCAGAATCAGAAAGACAGAGGCAGGCAAATGTGCACTGCAGCAATACTGAAATAGCCAAGACATGGAAGCAAAAAAAGGTCCATAAACAGATGAATGGACAAAGAAGAAGTGGTATATGGACAGAATGGAATGGTAGCCTTGGGAAAAAATGAACAATGCCGTTTTCAGGACTACAGTTGAGCCTGTAAATATTCATATAACTTTAAGTAAGTAAAAAGGGTATGACAAATATCGTATGATATCATTTATACATGTTATCCTAAGATTGCTACCAATGAACATATTTCCACAGAAAAAGACACTCACAGACTTATCAAATAAACTAATGGTTAGCCAAAATGAAAGGTGGGAGGATGGGTAAATTAGGACTATGGGGTTAACATACATATACTAATGTATGTTAAATGTATATAAACATATAACAGATAAACTATATGTATTATATAATCACCAAGACCTTTAAAATATACATTTTGTAATCACATACATGGTAACAGGATCCGAAGATGAACAGACATATGCATGAATCATTGAGCAGATTCTGTACAGCCAGACAATCAAAACACTCTAATCAAATTTACTCCGATAAGAAATAGAATTTAAACTTAAAAAACAAACATAAGTAAGGAGACATAAACTTCTGGGGGCTTGTCCCAGCACATTCCACTCTAATTTACAACCTCGGAACACGACCTACAGGAAGACTCTGTTGCACTACTAACAAGAGTTGAGAACGTAATAATGCTGCCGCCTTGTGGCTGTTTCCCACAACAGCAGCTTTAAACCCAGTGCTAATGGTTGCTTATATAGTCACAAGGACTGCAGGGCTGTAAATGACACACGCCCTCAAAAATGCCCTGGGGTAGGGAATAGGCAAGAAAATTCAACACATGAGAATTTTTTCAAGAAGTCAATCAGAGGAGGGAAGTTGTACTCACTCTTTAAAAAAAAAGGAAAAGAAAAAAAGGACATGCCTAAAGCTCAGTATAAGGAATTATTAGCCACATGCAAATTCAAAGTCAAAAAGGGTGCAGCTCACACCGGTCATGACCATCAGCAAAAAGTCTACAAACGATAAATGCTGAAGGGGTTTTAGAGAACTGTGTACTTTCTAGCTGCTGGTGGGATGTAAAGTGGTAACGGCACTAACGCAAACTGAATCGAGCTGCTTGAAGAGGTAAAAATTGAGCTACCATGTGATGCGGCAGGGCACCTTTGGGCCTATAACCTAAGACCACCAGAATCGGAAAGACAGATGCAGGCAAATGTGCACTGAAACAATATTGAAATAGCCAAGACATGGAAGCAAAAAAAGGTCCATAAACAAATGAATGGACAAAGAAGAAGTGGTATATAGACAGAATGGAATAGTAGCCTCGGGAAAAAAATGAACAATGCCGTTTTCAGGACTACAGTTGAGGCTAGAAATAATCATATAATGTTAAGTAAGTAAAAAGGGTATGACAAATATCCTGTGATATCATTTATGCATGTTATCCTAAGATTGCTACCAATGAACATATTTCCACAGAAAAAGACACTCACAGACTTATCAAATAAACTAATGGTTAGCCAAAATGAAAGGTGGGAGGATGGGTAAATTAGGACTATGGGGTTAACATACATATACTAATGTATGTTAAATGTATATAAACATATAACAGATAAACTTTTTGAATTATATAATCACGAATACCTTTAAAATATACATTCTGTGATGACATACATGGTAACAGGATCCGAAGATGAACAGACATATGTAGGAATCATTAAGCAGATTCTGTACAGCCAGACAATCAAAACACTCCAATCAAATTTACCCCGATAAGAAATAGAAATTATATTTAAAAAACAAACATAAGTAAGGAGACATAAACTTCTGCGGCTTGTCCCAGCACATTCCACTCTAATTTACAACCTCGGAACCCTACCTCCAGGAAGACTCTGTTGCCAAAGTCACAAGAGTTGAGAACGTAATAATGCTGCCGCCTTGTGGCTGTTTCCCACAAGAGCAGCTTTAAACCCAGTGCCAATGGTTGCTTATATAGTCACAAGGACTGCAGGGCTGTAAATGACACAGGCCCTCAACAATGCCCTGGGGTAGGGAATAGGCAAGAAAATTCAACACATGAGAAGTTTTTCAAGAAATCAATCAGAGGAGGGAAGTTGTACTCACTCTTTAAAAAAAAAAGGAAAAGGAAAAAAAGGACATGCGTAAAGCTCAGTATAAGGAATTATTAGCCACATGCAAATTCAAATTCGAAAAGGTTTCAGCTCACACCAGTCAGGACCATCAGCAAAAAGTCTACAAACTATAAATGCTGAAGGGGTTTTAGAGAACTGTGTACCTTCTAGCTGCTGCTGGGATTTAAAGTGGTAACAGCACTAACAAAAACTGAATGGAGCTGCTTGAAAAGGTAAAAATTGAGCTACCATATGATGCAGCAGGGCAACTTTTGGGCCTATAAACTAAGACCACCAGAATCAGAAAGACAGAGGCAGGCAAATGTGCACTGCATCAATACTGAAATAGCCAAGACATGGAAGCAAAAAAAGGTCCATAAACAGATGAATGGACAAAGATGAAGTGGTATATAGACAGAATGGAATAGTAGCCTCGGGAAAAAAATGAACAATGCCGTTTTCAGGCCTACACTTGAGCCTAGAAATAATCATATAACGTTAAGTAAGTAAAAAGGTTATGACAAATATCCTGTGATATCATTTATGCATGTTATCCTAAGATTGCTACCAATGAACATATTTCCACAGAAAAAGACACTCACAGACTTATCAAATAAACTAATGGTTAGCCAAAATGAAAGGTGGGAGGATGGGTAAATTAGGACTATGGGGTTAACATACATATACTAATGTATGTTAAATGTATATAAACATATAACAGATAAACTTTATGAATTATATAATCACGAATACCTTTAAAATATACATTCTGTGATGACATACATGGTAACAGGATCCGAAGATGAACAGACATATGTAGGAATCATTAAGCAGATTCTGTACAGCCAGACAATCAAAACACTCCAATCAAATTTACCCCGATAAGAAATAGAAATTATATTTAAAAAACAAACATAAGTAAGGAGACATAAACTTCTGCGGCTTGTCCCAGCACATTCCACTCTAATTTACAACCTCGGAACCCTACCTCCAGGAAGACTCTGTTGCCAAAGTCACAAGAGTTGAGAACGTAATAATGCTGCCGCCTTGTGGCTGTTTCCCACAAGAGCAGCTTTAAACCCAGTGCCAATGGTTGCTTATATAGTCACAAGGACTGCAGGGCTGTAAATGACACAGGCCCTCAACAATGCCCTGGGGTAGGGAATAGGCAAGAAAATTCAACACATGAGAAGTTTTTCAAGAAATCAATCAGAGGAGGGAAGTTGTACTCACTCTTTAAAAAAAAAAGGAAAAGGAAAAAAAGGACATGCGTAAAGCTCAGTATAAGGAATTATTAGCCACATGCAAATTCAAATTCGAAAAGGTTTCAGCTCACACCAGTCAGGACCATCAGCAAAAAGTCTACAAACTATAAATGCTGAAGGGGTTTTAGAGAACTGTGTACCTTCTAGCTGCTGCTGGGATTTAAAGTGGTAACAGCACTAACAAAAACTGAATGGAGCTGCTTGAAAAGGTAAAAATTGAGCTACCATATGATGCAGCAGGGCAACTTTTGGGCCTATAAACTAAGACCACCAGAATCAGAAAGACAGAGGCAGGCAAATGTGCACTGCAGCAATACTGAAATAGCCAAGACATGGAAGCAAAAAAAGGTCCATAAACAGATGAATGGACAAAGATGAAGTGGTATATAGACAGAATGGAATAGTAGCCTCGGGAAAAAAATGAACAATGCCGTTTTCAGGCCTACACTTGAGCCTAGAAATAATCATATAACGTTAAGTAAGTAAAAAGGGTATGACAAATATCCTGTGATATCATTTATGCATGTTATCCTAAGATTGCTACCAATGAACATATTTCCACAGAAAAAGACACTCACAGACTTATCAAATAAACTAATGGTTAGCCAAAATGAAAGGTGGGAGGATGGGTAAATTAGGACTATGGGGTTAACATACATATACTAATGTATGTTAAATGTATATAAACATATAACAGATAAACTATATGTATTATATAATCACCAAGACCTTTAAAATATACATTTTGTAATCACATACATGGTAACAGGATCCGAAGATGAACAGACATATGCATGAATCATTGAGCAGATTCTGTACAGCCAGACAATCAAAACACTCTAATCAAATTTACTCCGATAAGAAATAGAATTTAAACTTAAAAAACAAACATAAGTAAGGAGACATAAACTTCTGGGGGCTTGTCCCAGCACATTCCACTCTAATTTACAACCTCGGAACACGACCTACAGGAAGACTCTGTTGCACTACTAACAAGAGTTGAGAACGTAATAATGCTGCCGCCTTGTGGCTGTTTCCCACAACAGCAGCTTTAAACCCAGTGCTAATGGTTGCTTATATAGTCACAAGGACTGCAGGGCTGTAAATGACACACGCCCTCAAAAATGCCCTGGGGTAGGGAATAGGCAAGAAAATTCAACACATGAGAATTTTTTCAAGAAGTCAATCAGAGGAGGGAAGTTGTACTCACTCTTTAAAAAAAAAGGAAAAGAAAAAAAGGACATGCCTAAAGCTCAGTATAAGGAATTATTAGCCACATGCAAATTCAAAGTCAAAAAGGGTGCAGCTCACACCGGTCATGACCATCAGCAAAAAGTCTACAAACGATAAATGCTGAAGGGGTTTTAGAGAACTGTGTACTTTCTAGCTGCTGGTGGGATGTAAAGTGGTAACGGCACTAACGCAAACTGAATCGAGCTGCTTGAAGAGGTAAAAATTGAGCTACCATATGATGCGGCAGGGCACCTTTGGGCCTATAACCTAAGACCACCAGAATCGGAAAGACAGATGCAGGCAAATGTGCACTGAAACAATATTGAAATAGCCAAGACATGGAAGCAAAAAAAGGTCCATAAACAAATGAATGGACAAAGAAGAAGTGGTATATAGACAGAATGGAATAGTAGCCTCGGGAAAAAAATGAACAATGCCGTTTTCAGGACTACAGTTGAGCCTAGAAATAATCATATAACGTTAAGTAAGTAAAAAGGGTATGACAAATATCCTGTGATATCATTTATGCATGTTATCCTAAGATTGCTACCAATGAACATATTTCCACAGAAAAAGACACTCACAGACTTATCAAATAAACTAATGGTTAGCCAAAATGAAAGGTGGGAGGATGGGTAAATTAGGACTATGGGGTTAACATACATATACTAATGTATGTTAAATGTATATAAACATATAACAGATAAACTTTATGAATTATATAATCACGAATACCTTTAAAATATACATTCTGTGATGACATACATGGTAACAGGATCCGAAGATGAACAGACATATGTAGGAATCATTAAGCAGATTCTGTACAGCCAGACAATCAAAACACTCCAATCAAATTTACCCCGATAAGAAATAGAAATTATATTTAAAAAACAAACATAAGTAAGGAGACATAAACTTCTGGGGGCATGTTCAAGCACATTCCACTCTAATTTACAACCTCGGAACCCTACCTCCAGGAAGACTCTGTTGCCAAAGTCACAAGAGTTGAGAACGTAATAATGCTGCCGCCTTGTGGCTGTTTCCCACAAGAGCAACTTTAAACCCAGTGCCAATGGTTGCTTATATAGTCACAAGGACTGCAGGGCTGTAAATGACACAGGCCCTCAACAATGCCCTGGGGTAGGGAATAGGCAAGAAAATTCAACACATGAGAAGTTTTTCAAGAAATCAATCAGAGGAGGGAAGTTGTACTCACTCTT